>NW_017306975.1:204829-294285 GCF_000935625.1 Nanorana parkeri | reverse complement strand
CCCCCCACAACCACACACTTTTTAATTTTTGTAAAATTTTTATTTATTTTTTTTACTTTTTAAAATTTTTACTTATCTGATTCTCTTTCACTTTTTTATTTGTTATAATTTTTCTAATTATTTGTTCATTTCTTTATTTATTTTATAATTTTTTATCAATTTTAATTTTTTTTTAAATTTAAATATTTTTTTTTCACTTAACTTTATTGCTATCGCACAGGAGCTAGCTAACAAGCCCCTGTGTGATAGCATTTGGAGGTGACAGGTTCTCTTTATTGAACCTGTCACCTCAAATACAGGAGTTCTAGCACAGCGTTGTGCTAGAACTCCTGTGATAGCTGAGAGGAAGGGCTACGAGTGCAGCTCTCCTCTCACTGTCTACTCGACCAAGCGAGCAAGGTAGCTGTGACAGAAGCTACGGTCTGTCGAGTGCTCCATAAGGAACCCTGCGTCCTATGGAATGCAAAATACGGTAAGTATTTATATCAAGTATATAAGAAAAAAAATGTTTTATGTGTTTCGTAATCTTTGTAAATTGCATGTTCATTATACACCAACCTTACACAACTACAAATCAAAACATTTTTATCAATGAAACCTTGTAAGTTTTTTTTTAGGTCAAGTTTAGCATTCTTCACCAGCCTGGCATAACCAATTCACTCTACATTTCATAAACCCTGATTTTACTGTACATTATTTTTGTTAAAAAATTAAAGCTGGGAAATGGGAAGTTATACCGCTGCCAAACCATCAGACTGCTTACCCACAATGCCGAGTAATGGGAGTAAATAATGTCCAAGGGAAGCTATTTGTGGAGCGGCTGCGTTATTCCCAGGCCATAGTCTGGCTTCTATCCATAACCCGGTTTAGCTCATACAGCTCTTTCTCTTCCATACATTCCTGGTTCACACGGCACCCGACACACCACAAATAGAACCGATTTAGGAAATGCCATGAGATATATGTAGAGCAGCATATACTGAGTGTTTGTTAGCATGGGTCTCAGTACTTACATGTATATATGCACTGGTGTTTTAAACACAACTGTGTCATTGTGAACATGTGCTAGACGCCCATCTTGTGCACATTAGATATCTGTTATCCACATGATCACATAATAACTTGGCTTTGGAGGCATGAATGATTGTAACCAGATAGCAAAGATGGATGAAACAAAACCCAGTAAAACTATATTAAATAGGTTACACTTGATATAACATATGTACGGGATTGATTACAGGTACAAAGACTGTTCAGTAATTTTATTGAATAACTGTACAGAAGTCACCCAATGCATATAGCAGTGGAGAGGTTACATGTGGAATTGCATTAGTAAGCATTACCTGCCCCAGTACCATACCATACAGGGAAATACAAACAGGTGGCAGCTCCTATAATAGTATAACAATGTTATCATCCTGTAAGACAGTCAGGTTTAATGGAAAAGCTGTAGTCACATTTGCCATTATGCCAATTCTATGGACCAGTGTAAAAAGTGACCACAATCACTGTAAAATTACGTCGGGCGGCGGATGCTTCCCGACGGGTGGACGTACATGTACGTGATTTGTTTTATGCTCGCGGACGCGCGCAAGCAGAACCCCGCCGGGAATCTATATCTGGCCAATCGCTTGTATGGCCATACAATGGGGACCCCCTCTGCTGCCGCACTCCCCCCAGCCCCGACGCTGCCGGTTATACCGGGCTCCGCTGTCTCCCCTGCAAGCCCGGGACCGACACAGCGACTGCCCGTACTGAGAAGGAGGAGAGATCAGCATTTCCCCCACAGCTGATCTATCCTCCTCTCTCTCTAAAGGTCGGAAACAATGTGTATTACATCACTTTCGCCTTTGGCTGTCATTTCTCTGGCTGAGAGCCAGAGAAGACGCTGGTGAAGCAGATCTCTGCTTCATCAGCTTCTTTGGGGGTCCCTAGATGACATTAGGGGTCTTAGAGACCCCTGATGTCTCCATAAAGAGGTCCTATCATGTATATTGGCTATCCCATAGGGGGGAAAAAAATGAAAAAATGAAAGTCCCATATTAAAAAAAATTAAAAACACCCAAAAAAGTTTTAAGTCCCCCGCCCCCACTTATAAACGTAAATACGCATCAGATGCATCTACGTGCAAAAACAAAGATTACGCCACACATGTTACATATCGCCACGAACGTCGCAGTGGAAGCAATAACTTTAGGGTCATCAATTACTGATGACACTTAACTGATGAGCGGTAAAAGCTTTTAAAGCATCGCCTATGGCCAATTTTAGGCATGGTAGTTTTATGCAATTTCGCGGGCGCGCGCAATTTTAAAGCTTGACATGTTTGGTGTTGATTTACCCAACGTGACCCCATCTTCATTCAAAAATGTGGGTGCTGATAAATGTTTTATAACATAATGTAGGGAACAGTTTTTTTTTTTCAAAATTTTCGGTTCGTTTTTCTGGGGCCGTTACTGATGAAAATTTTCGTGTTCGATTAATTGAAAATTTTTTTGATCGATTAATTTCGATTAATTGTAATGCACATACAGATCCAACTACATTGGCCTATACACATACAGCACAGCAATGAAGTAATAAAATGAACTAGGATCACACTAATCCAGCACGTTATTAATCTGAGCTGCCCCACTCAAGCGGCGGCCATATTGAGTGGGGCACCTGAGATAAATAACGTGCTGGATTACTGTGATCCTAGTTCATTTTAGTACTTTATTGCTGTGGTGTATGTATATAGGGCAATGCTGCGGATAGTGCTCGTGCAGAAGAACTTTCTTGGCCAAACCTCGTAGTTCTAAGGAAACCGGAAGTCAGGCGGTCCCAGAACTCGATAAGTTGGGACTATCGATAGAACACCGGCCCAAGTGGCTCAGTCGGCTAACTAAGGGAAGGGGTGAGGAGTCCGGTGACGTTGATGTCCGTGACGTCGTTAGCCGACAGAGCCACTTGGGGAAGGGGGACCAGTCTGGTGGACCCAGAAGCCGGCGAAGAGGTGAGTGTTTTCATTATTGATCAAAATCATTTTAATCGATCAAAAATATTAACGATTAATCTGGTAACTAATCGTTAATTTCCGCAGCCCTACTTTTTTCATTATATAGTAAAAAATAAAAGTGGTGATTAAATACTACCAAAAGAAAGCTCTATCTGTCCCCAAAAAAAAGGTATAACATTAATTTCAGTACAACGTTCCATGATGGAATAAATGACAGTCAAAATACTGCAGCGCTGAAAAATGACCTAGGACAGGAAGGGGGTTTAACACCCCGGTCAGCAAGTGGTTATTACATAGCCAAATGTCAAAGTCCCATCGTTCTAATTCTATTTGCCGGAACCACAGTGGTGATAGACCACTTCTACACAAAATCCTCACAAAAAAAAGTGCTAGCAAAAAAATGTTACTCTTAGCACAGCATAGTTGTCAATAAAATAAATCCCTTCTTGTAGAACACTAGAAAAAACTGGGGCATGCTGGTAGTGGGAGGGGTTATACTGGGCTGGCCTAAGTTGTCTACCAGAGTCCAATACTCCTGTACTGGACACTTGCAGCAGTATAACCCTGGGGTTAATAATTTCCCGTGTCTCTCAATGGCAGAAAAGGAAATAAGGACAGTGTGCAATCTCGCTACTGGTTGCATACTATAGGTTAGTTAGTTAATGATGATAACTGTTGATCTGCGCTTATGGGTAAGCTACCAGGGGAATAAAGCAGCCACAATTGTAGACTATGTAGTCCTGGAATGAAAAAGAGATTTTGCGGCGCTAAAAGCCCCTACTGTGTCAAACTAATTATCTAAACA
This sequence comes from Nanorana parkeri, assembly GCF_000935625.1. Classification (NCBI taxonomy): domain Eukaryota; kingdom Metazoa; phylum Chordata; class Amphibia; order Anura; family Dicroglossidae; genus Nanorana; species Nanorana parkeri. Next base: position 290,482 of record NW_017306975.1, on the reverse strand, counting down.
AAACAAGTGACTCACAAGGCAGAGCCAACTGTCGATTAGACAGCCGGGTGGAACCCAATAATATTGTCGGGATCCTTCCTGGCTGCAGCATGGCTTTGTGCTGTTAGCATAGAATAGTCAGCAGTAGCCGCTTTATGTTGATTTTAAGTCAAAAGAGTTCATTAGTAAATATACGCCTATGATCCAAAAGAGAAGTAAAGCCTGACAAAGTTTGACTCTACCTAAACTCAAGGAGTTAAACCTGAAAAATGCATTTAAGTACCTTAAAGGGTTATTAAATCCTCAGCGTGTTTTTGCATATATCTACCGTTACCATGCAGTAGATATTACACCTTTTTAAACAGGTTTACACTTACATGTGTCTTTGCCGCGCGCTCCCGTCCGAACATCTGAGGAGTCTTAGGCGGCCGCAAAGGATCTTGGGGCGGGTGCATGCGCAGTTCAGATGCTCGGCAGGGAGATGAGGAGAGACACAAGGTAAGTCTATGGAGCAGCGTGCACCCCCACAGACACCGTGGGACGTCAGAGGAGAGGAGGACAGAGGAGTCAGCGCTTGATCAGACACCCGCACCAGCGCTGGAGGGACATCTGTAAACTACACTAAAGAAGAAGATGATCGGATTAGGAGGCATGATTTAAAGTCCTTACACTAACTTTGGGGGGGATTCTCCTTTAAAGTCACTTTAACTATTAACATAATTGTAGCTTATTTGTGTATTGCTCGGCTATGTTGTACAGACACTGTCCTTCCTTCTGGAGGGTGGCAACTTTTGTTCCCCATGGTCCCTGTGTGTGCTGTAAAATAGTCACCGCTCCAAGCTTGCTCCTGTGATGGACTACAACCTCACGTTAAGTTTACTAATCAGCCTATCATAGGAGTGAGCTTGGAGTGGTGGCTTCTTACAACACAAAGGGACCCGGGGGGATAAAAGTGCCCACCCTCCAGAAGGGAGGACAGCGACAGCACCTATTCAAAGATGATGTGAGAATCTGCAGCTGAGTGATACACAAATAAGCTACATTTTTGTTAATAGTCAATAGGTACTTGAATGTATTTTTAAGGTTTAGCTCCTAAATTTAGTGTCACTTCAAGTAATGTCAAAGGTATTGCCCAATAAATAGGCACACAGTGGTAATGTAAAAACTTCTCTGGTCCACAACAAGGTCCATCCCATATTGTATCATTTCACCATCAGCAATTTTCTGCCCACACTTTGTGTTTACTCGGGTTCGTACAACATGACATGGGTTTGATTTTCTGTTTATGCCACTCTGCCTGTATTGTTTTGTTGGTGAACTATTTTGACCTTGTACAATATAAAACTATTTATTGTAGGAACCCAAAAAAAAAAAAAGGTACGAGAGATGAAGTAATTAAACTGAGGGTTCTTTTGTTATAATTATGCCAAAACAATGTCCCCAACCTGCAGCTGATAGTCTTATTTATTTCTTGCAATTCCCTAGGTTCCTTATCCCAGCAACAACCAGAACACAAAATCTGCTTTAGCAATTAGCACCAACAGGAACATAAAAGAACAATGGAAGGGACTTGGGCAGGCGTCAGCCATTAAACAATGAGTGTAAATGGCATCCGGATACACATTCATAGACTAAATGCTGGTTACGTAATACTGTACATTAACACTTCACATGGCAGATGTGTGCTTTGTTTACTTATTTGGTTTTCTTGATATGGTAAAATTAGTGTGAATCTGCATTACAAATGTTGGATGAACAATACTTATCAGCAAATCCATACCAAGCAAATCAATTTTTTCACAGAAAGGCTTAGCAAGGGAGTTTGAGCCAGGGTTGTGGGGAGGCCTACAAATATCCAAACATTCCCCAATCCCCCAGATGTTTGTATTGTCTTTAGGCACCTTTGAAATTAACATATTGCTAATATTATACAACAACAAGTAGTATACATTGTGCACATGTCTTGTAAAGCTTGCAGTTATGATGGTATTGCCACTATAATAGACTTTGTTTTGATAGGCAATACTGTGTAATGTAAAGTATTTGTACAGCGTATATCCTCTGAGTATTGCTATAGTCTACTATACACATAAGGTTCTTCTTTGTTACATAAAACACTGCACTGTAGTTGGAAAACTAGTTTTCTCCACTGTCATGTTTAAAATGAGTTAAAAAAGCAATTCTAAGTGTTCCCCATAGAATCTTTACTGCAGGTACACATTCCCGGGCCCTTGAAACTGCATACGTTTGAGTTGCCAACCCTACAATATTACATTCCGATTGCACATGAACCTTAATGGATGACAGTGCTGCTAGCTTCATGCAATAACATCATTTCACCACAGCTGATGTCATCCCTGAGCAAAGGTACTTTCCTAACACCCATTTGAAAAGTGCAACACACTGAGAAGTGTAAAATTCTATTGATCATATTTTTGTACAGTATACTGTAGCTATAGGTTAAAAAGTTTTATGCAGTTTAGGGCCATCCTCCACTGGCAGAAAAAAGGGAAGAATTCATGTTTGTTACGCAAGGGTGGTGACACCCACACAATAACACTTAATAACGTGAGGCGTCATTTCAAAGGCCTGAATTTGTAACTTGTATTTAGAAGGCTTAAAGGAAAGGTCCACACAGAGCATTCTCACCAACCCCAAAGGAGTTTACACTCTAATATCCATAGTCATACATACACATAGTAGGGACATTTTGGGGGCAAGGTTATAAATCTTCCAGTATGTTTTGAGGTTAAAAGGTCGAGGTGGAAAGTGGAGAACTTGAAAAGAAAGGCATAAGAATACTAGGAACCATACACACTTTATATAAATAGTGTAGGCTTATCTAAGATGCAGAAGGTCCCAATAACAGATCCCATTGACAGTGAATGCTCAACCAATCCTGATAACAGATCTATCTCTAGACACTGCCTAGACACTGCCTGGATGGTATGTCAACAGCCCCAGTAGACTCAGAGCTGTCACTCAAATGATACTCTATAGCAGTGGTTCTCAACCTGTGTAACCTCAGGACCCACATTTGTCCTTGGTCATTAAGTCGCGACCCAAATCGCACTGCAATAGAACGCACAGCATTAGAGTACCGTGCGTTCCGGTGCGGGCCTACAAATAAATGGCAACAAAGCAAACCTCCTGCACCAGAACGCATGGTAGGTGCGATTGCATGGTGCAGAGCGTTAATCGCACGGAACTGTGCAATTAATGCACTGTAATAGTGAGAACATGCTCTCAAAAACACTGACATACATACACAACCACAGACACAATCACACTCCAAAAAGTTTATTTTGTATATTTTTTAAGGTCCACCTATTCTCCCTACCTTACAAGAACTGGAGTGGATCCTTAGCCTGGTTTCTAGTGCGGGCTGCTGTACTGTGTTGGAGATCCATCCATATGTGCATTGCTTGTACAGCTCCCTTGCCCACCCTGTAGAGGTGCCGGGAGCCAGAATGTGACGTCACTCTGGTCCAGGCACCTCTACAGGACACACACACGAGGGAGCTGTAAGCAATGCACATATGGATGGAGCTCCTTTGTGGCCATAGCCCCACCCTATCCCAGCTTAAGCTGACACTTAGCATCGGGCGGCATATTTTGAATGACTGCTTGGCATGAGAACTGACAGTGCAGAACTTGGGGGAGGCTGAGGAGCCTCTCAACTAGAAAAGTGGAAGGCATGCGGCGACCCACTGAACACGGGGTCGCGACCCAATTTAGTATTCTATATTCCATCTATAGTATTCCCTTGCTCCTCCCATAGCAGCTATATAAAAGGTTATGTAGGGAGGTGAAGGGAAGGTCAAGGACTGCCAGCATTAGACACTTCCAGAAGAAGAGAGGGCTATGACATGTAAGGTCTCGTTCACACCTAGGCGTATTGCATATGCGCGTCTGTCGCGCGTTTTTGTACCACGATTCGCGGTAAAAAAGTTGCGCGAAAAACGCGCGTTTCCGAAGACTACTTTGCTGTATCCCAAGGGAAACGCGCAACAAAAACGGCCCAAAGTAGTACATGTACCTTTTCAGGCGTGGGCCGTTCAGGTGTGAACGAGGGCTTAGGGGGAAAGGGGCTGTGTTAGGGAATTTTTCAAGTATGTTCACAGACACATGCAAGTGCATAAAAAAAACTTTTTATGGAAAGGAAAAACACTGCAAGCAAGGATTTAAAATACTTTCTTTTTCTGCGCTTTTACATGCAATTTTTTAAGTTGGTGACATGGTCTCCTTGTAACCACCTACATCACTCAATACATAATATGCATATGCTGCATGTAGGACATGCACATAATTCATTTTGAAGCCAGCTCTGCCTGATATGCACCAATTAGGATGTAGATGCCAAAGCTGTGTAAGTCCCTGTTCACACCTGTGTACGAAGTTTCGTGCCAGAGGAATGTTCATTGCAGCAAAGTGACATTAGAAAAGAAAAGTGTGATATTCCCTCCCCAATTGATACCAGACCCTTTAGTCTGGTTTAATAGAAAAACAAAGAGTCGATTGACTATTCCTTTGTTACAAAAAAAAAATTATGGATCCAACGATGTAATCCAGCGTCAATCACAACGACTCGCAGAAATAAAAAAAGTCCCACTGTACGATGACTCGTCCGAACCCGACGAAGATGCGCCGCAAAATGACATCTCTGGGGAGAAAGTAAACAGATGGGGGTCCCTTCTAACATTTCTACCAGACCTAAAGGGTCTGGTATCAATTCGGGGGGAACCTCACGCTTTTTTTTCCTCTTCTGCAGACTGTAGAAAAAAAAAAAGTAATTTTTTTCCTTTGTCTAATGTCACTTTGCTGCAATGAACCTTCGCACGGGACGAAACTACGTACCGAGTACCGCTAATGAATTTCATCCAAAATCTTCATTGTCGGAAATTCGGATTCGTTTTCATTCATCATTTCTGTCATTCAGAGATTCAGATATAGCCGTATCTCCGTATAACGAAAATTCGTCCGAATAACGAATCTTTCCAAAAGAAATCGCACATGTCTAGACAATACCATTCGCACCATTGACCTGATCCACAGGGGCCAGGGTCGTGGGGACTCCCATGCCACTCCTGTCCACTGATGCTGAAAAAGCATTCGGCAGGGTGGCATGGGATTTCCAGGACAGGACCCTGTCACACATTAATTGCCCCGGCAGTTTCACACATAATACGAGCTCTTTAATCTACACCATCAGCAACTGTTCAAATCAATTTCACAACTTTCGTGCCTTTCATATCACCAATGGAACACGTCAGGGTTGCTCCCTTTCCCCTCTAATTTCTGTCCTCACACTCAAACCTTTTCTCCAACACAATCGAAACAACAATGATGTATATGTGCGGCCATGTATATGTCTGTCAGTAGGTGATCGTTGGCATAAAGCTTCTGCTTATGCCAATGACCTCTGATTATACATCACCAATCCATTGACATCCTTACCGAACCTAATGAAAGAATTGCAATTGCATGGTTCCCTTTCAAATTTTAAGGTCAACCTCCAGAAATCCTAAGCCCTAAATGTCTTTTTACTTGCCCCCCTACTACGGCCATTCCAACCTATTTTCACATTTCGCTGGGCAACCCAGGCTCTCTCCTGACTGTCACTCCTCGCTCTCTCTCCTGACTGTCCCTCCTCGCTCTCTCACCTGGTTGTATATTCTCCCAAAAAATTGCTGTGTGGTGCTAGAGGGTTTGGATTTTGCTTGAAGAAAAGCTGACAACCCTAATGAACAGCGTGAGAGGCAGTTCCACTGCCAGGCTTTGGTAGTACACCCCTACTGTCCCTCTATAGCTGTGTCTGCTTGTTCCATGAGGGAACTGGGCAGAACTCAAGGAAATGTCAGTGATTTTTCTAACACAAGTGCTGTATTTTATTGAATGACATGAGTAGCTCACAAATTAACTGTTCTACAAAAATATGTGAGTGAAAAGCAATGTCGCGAAACAAGTTAAACAAAATTCAAAGAATATGATATAAAACCAAAATTATATTTCCTGTATCAGGCCCAAAATTATAATATATCACTAAGTGCTAAACATTTCTGATTTGTTAGCTCCAGTTCACTGACAATCATTGTTCATTATCCTGCAAATGTAACCTTGCCTTAATAAGCTCTTCAGCAGGAATGAGGACCTTAGAGGGGGCACAGAATTTGGGATTGTACTGCATTTGGTGCTTTACCACCATCAATCCCAGTGCAGTGACTCACTGAAATAATCCCACTTCTTCCACAGTGACGGTTACCATAACACATCCAAAAACACTCTTCTGCAAAATGTAAACTTTATGCCTGCCCTCATAGGCAACAAAAGATCATTACTCGTAGCTTCAGAGATTTAATCAGGAGTTACTGAGAAGGATAACAGCATGCGTCCTATATATTATGTATGGATTTTACTCACAAAACACTCTTATTTTTAATGTTCTTCTGTTTTTTTGAAGGGAAATTGACAAAGAGAAAACAATATGAAAACAATAAAAAAAAAAATATCAGTTACTTTGTGACTAATACACTAATTACCTACAGCCTTGAAAAAAGGCTTAGAAAACAGTATGCTCTCTATGCAAATCAGCAATGGAGGAATGATAAGCAGAAAGCGCGACCTATGTTAGAGTGGAGAGAGGTTGCGATCTGACCAGGTTTCAGGTTACACCCTGATAACACTTAAGCTGGATACACACTGGTGGAATTTCAGCCAGTGTGTGGTCCAGTTGGCAACCCTCAATTTGACAAAAGTTGATATTTTATTCGACTTTTGTCGAAGGAGCTGGTCTGAAAAATGTTTCCCAAATAGTAACTGCTGCCAATCAGCTCCCATTTTTTATCCTACCCATTTCATGCCCAGACGCTAATGCGCTAAGGAAGACATTTATCCCCTATGCTCAAGATGACCTCTTTTAAAAATACATATTGATAAGATAGAATGAGTCCAAACATGGGCAACAAAAATGGTGAAAGGTCTGAGGAACAAAACATATCAGAATAGACTGGAGGAACTAAATACGTACAGCTTCAAGGAAAGAAGGGAAATGGAGGCAATGGCTTGACTGAAACCTTTAAATATATTGTGAATAAGGTTAACTGGGGCAGTATTTTCAATATAATGCTGAAAAGAAAAACATGGCAGCTTGACGTCAAACTAGCAGGAGGAAAACAAACCTTATGCATCGTTCACACCAGATGCAGTGCGCTCTGGCCTGAATCGGGCCAGAACGCACTGCATCGCATTGCGGCCGACTCACTTTTTTGTGGGGCAGGAGGGGGCGTGGCGGACCATTGAAGTAAATGGCATCGTAGCCACCCCCTCCGGCTGCAATGCGATCAGCCGCACGGGATCGCAAGGCACAGGCATAATGCGCCTTGCGATTCTGTGCGGCCATTGAAGTGAATCGCACTGTAGCCACGCCCCCTCCCGCCCCATAAAAAAGTGAGCCGGCCGCAATGCGATGCGTTCTGGCCAGAATCGGGGCGGAATGTACTGCATCTGGTGTGAGCTCCGGGCAAAACTTTTATTAACCCTTGCAGTGTAGCTACTCTTGAACTGCAAGGGTTAAGTGCTCATTTTTGTCTAGGTCTTCCAGCAGAGGTAGTGAGTCAGTCTGGACAGTAAGTCAATTTAAACATGCTTGGGATAAACAAAGGCCTATACCTGGGCAAAAAGGTAAAAAAAAAAAAAAAATAATAAGGGCAGACTTAATGGACCACTTAAATTAGTTCTAAAATATGCCCAATATACCAGATGATCAGACGTGTAAGTGCACTCAGGGTAGCATGCATACCATATTTTGTCACTGTTTTTAATACTTCATCCACATCCTGGACCAGAAAATGGGATCTAGCTATGAACTTAGCCTTCTAGCCATGACACTATGCTGCTAACCTATGGAGGCTTAGGTGACCACCGCAGCTAAGTGAGGTTTATCAGGAACTGCTAAACCCATCTATCAATGTAAATGTGGTACCTCAATATAGCTAAATACTTTGTCCAGCACATCTGTAGGTTTCAGTTTATTTTGGCATATATTGCAATATGTATGTGTAGAATTTCTCACTACCTGAATGTTACTGGATACGTGTGTCAGGGTTGGGCACTGTCCTAGCTTCCTTGATCTTTCTATAGAAAGATTTCAATACTGCTATCCTGTTCTTCTCCTCACTCGACTCCGTTGATGGTAAGCAGACACTATACTGGTGTTAACTTGGCAGAAGCTGCAATCCATATTTAGCTTAGTGATTCACGTTTCAGACACGCAGGATTCCTGAATTCCTTCAGCCTGCGGGAACCAGGCATTAGCAGCTCTCCCTGAGCAGGACACTTCTATGAGATGGGTCTCTGCCACTATTCATACTATGGCTTTGTGGCACTTTAAGAGTCAGCCCAAATGATCTAGGATGAACTGAGGACATCCATAGCAGTAACCACTACATTTTACTAAAAGATTAAGTGGCAGTTGTGATCTCAAAATGGAAATTAAAGTGGAGCACAAATCAGCATTTGCTTTTTGCATCTTTTCCTTTTACAGAAACAATTACTAAACTGTCATTTAGGCAGCACTGCAGACATAATGTTCTCACTTACAATGCTACTTTATTTAGATAATTCTTTAGAAAATTCTAACTTTGTTTCATGTGGCATCATCACATGGCTTGTATTGCAAGTCTGGACAGCAGCAGCCGTCAGTAGGGAACCCTACATGGCTTCCTGTGCCCTGCCAGACTCTCAAGAGCCCATGGGCTACAATCTCCAGACAACATAAAAGCGATGTTGTAAAGCCTCTCTCCTGTCCCTTTTAAATAGGGATGCACCGATACTAGTATCTGTACCGGGGCTGATACAGAGCATTTTCACGAGTACTTGTACTCGTGAAAAACACTGAAAATGCTCCGATTCTAAAAGGCCCATACCGGCCCTTTTAGAATTAAATAAAAATTTTAAACAAGTTCGGCTGCCTTAGTTCCTGTGCTTGCTGGGGATCTGAGGCAGCCTGCTGGGGACCTTGCAGTAGCTGTCCTTGGCAGTGCCGGTCCGGCCGCACATCTCCACCTCCTCCTTCCCAACACCTGCACAGCACTGGACAGCCCCACACCTGCCATACAGCGCTGGAGAGCCCAACGCCCGGCACTCACCGGTACAGCCATGGAAAGCTGCACATACACCCCTGATGAGACTTGATCGCAGCCTGGAAATCCCAGCACACAACAGTACAGCCCTGGGAAGTTGCACATACAGCCCTGGTGAGATGCAATCACAGCACTGGAGAGCACACCCAGCAATAGCCAGTAGAGCCCTATTGAGCTCCACATGCAGCACTGGTATGATGCGAACGCAGCCCTGGTGAAACCTGCATGCAGCCCTGGTGACAGCTAAAAGCAGCCCTGGAGAGCCACACATGCAGCCCTGGTGAAACCCAAACACAGCCCTGGAGAGCCCCACATGGTGACACCCAAACACAGCCCTGGTGAGATCTGCATGCAGCCCTGGTGTATAAACAGGGATTTATGGGATCTGTAGTCCTCTATTGCTGGTTGGCATTCTCCATTTCTGAATAATTATGGTTTGAGTTACAGTTCTACATGTCCCTTTAAGAAAAAGTATATGTAATTGGTATCGGCAAGTACCTGAAGGAAAGTACTTGTACTTGGTCTTGAAAAAGTGGTATTGTTGCAACTCTGCTTTTAAAGTATCCAAAAGAATTTCTCACTTGCAATGCTCCTTTATTAAGAGCATTTAAACATCCAAAATGTGAACTATGGGTGAAGTCCGGTATCCATCTAATTTATACATACAAAGTCAATATTATGTTGCCTTTCTACCATGACAGATTACAGCTCCTCAGTGTCATCTAGAATAACTACTACATAACAACTAGTTCCCACTGTATAGACATCAGTGGAAGCTGTAAAATACACCCTTTATTAAAGTGACATTAAATCCAAAAAACATTTTCCCTCCCCCCAATGTTAATGTCAGCACTTACCTTGTCTCTTAATCCGATCTTCCTCTTATTTCCCCGATGTTTTAATCTTTCCTTCCAGCGGTGCTGCGAGTGTCCGATCCAGCGCTGGCTCCTCTCTGCTTATTGGCACTTCCGAGTCCACGGGGTCTGCATGCGGGTGGACGTGTCCATAGACTTACCTTCTGCTCGTCTCCCGGCCGAAAATCCGAACTGCGCATGCGCCCGCCCCAAGATGCTTTGCGGCCGCCCACGCAGTTTCGGATTCTCGGGGGGGGGGGGGGGCAGCACAGCAAAAACAGGGTAAGTTTAAACCGATGTTAAAGCGTTTTTTTTTCTTTTAGAAGTGTATATAGACAAAAAAACGGAGGCTTTAGAAACCCTTTAACCACAAGATGGATTCCTGTGTCCTACCAGACTACAACTCCCAAAATCCAACGGGCTACAAATAGGATGTGGGCCTGCTCCTGGGAGCTGCTATAGTGCTTGTGGGCAGCCTATAAGGTGGTGACAGGGGAGCAGGGAACTTCCTTGTCATTGCTACAGCAAAGTGCAAATAAATAAGTGATGCCTCCTGCTAAAACAAGACACTGTGAGATTTCTGAACTCCCAGATGACTGGAAGCTGCAGGACTCCTTTCAGTGGACCAAGGCACTGTGTTCAGGAGCTGGTGGAGAAGGGCAAGCTTAGTTTTTGGGCACAGCACTACCGCTCTGTGTGCAAAAAAATGGACAATGCCCTTTACCTGGCTGCTGCCTAGCAACAAAGGATGCTGACAGTTCTGTGAAAGGCAGAAGAATAAGGGAATGCCTAAGAACTAAGCTTGTGTTTCTCCACCCATTTTAGCACTCAAGCAGCAGCAGGGGAAAGCTGTGAGAGGCTGAGGCAGACCTCAAACCACGTGATCCCTGGAGCAAACAGGCATCGGAGAACAGGTTATCCTGGCAAACCTTTCCCATACGTTCTGTGTCTGCATTCCCACAAGACCTCGACACCTACCATATCCATATCCTTATAATGCCTTGGCAAGGTCTCCTCCTGATCCCACAGTGCAGATATACTGTATACATCAGCTGCTCACCGTGAGCCCCAATTATTCCTCTATAGCATGGGGGAGGGAGGCTTGCCATTATTAATTAGCCAGGACCTCATCCAGTGCAGTCTGGTGAGTTCTGGTCTTCCTCCTCCTCACTGATACACACAGGAGCACTGAAGGCTGGAACAGAACAAGCTGAGATCTGGTGGAGAGGCAGCAATTACATTCTGCAAAGACCTTAGCTACCTCCCACTCCAGCAGTCCAGAGTGGTCCTACGGAGTGGCAGTGGGGGAAAGCTGTGACAGGCTGGGGCAAAGTGGAGAGAGGCCGACTAATGGGATTTTGGCACTCTGTTAGGGCATCAGAGTATCGGTTTGTCTAAAAACATAGTTTGCTTTATTTATCCAGCACTTCGGGGCTATCTTACAGAGTGGCAGTCTGGAACAATTGAGGAACTCGTAGAACACGCCTTTAAAGTGCATTTCCAATGGGATAATACCTACTTTATATTTGTTACTTTTTCCCATTTACATTGTGTATTTACAAATTGATTTTACTAAAATTGATTTGCACATTAGGGCACACAAATGTGCCCTCCAGCATTGTGTGATGAATCCTCAGTCCCCCGCTCTGTCTCTTGCCATCTCTGCTGCCACCACCACTGCCACAGATGCTGCCCCAGACTATTAGATTATCCCATCCAATTTTGTGATTCTCCTTCTTCAAACCATCTTACTTTTTTAAAATTCTTATTACAGCAATGAAAGGATAACTAATTGCGCCATGTTTGATTGGGAATACGTTTCCAACAATCCTCAGTTGTAGCAATTTTCTAGCATTGAACCACAAAGTTTTTATGTTTATTCGCACATTATTTCGCTTCTATACTGCTGACAATTGGTAGTGATGTTCAGATCACTACTGAAGATTGTACAGCCTGTGCTAAAACCTTCCAGCCCTTCACTAAGTGGATGCTCCTTATCACATCCTAATACAAACATGTAAGGCTTGAAACCTCAGATGTCAGGAATAAGAATTATGTGAAGCATTCCACCCACACATCGGGAAGAAGCATACAACCTCTCATATTGACTGCCCACGCAGGCATAGTCAGAGAGGGTAACTTAAATATGGTCTTTCTCACCCACTCCTCCCACACACTGACCATCACCTCCAGCTTAACCAGATGTACACTCTGCACGTAAGCAACTCGCATATCATCCTGTAATAGGATGCTATCTGTGGTATGACATAAGTGCTGGCCTTTTATACTAAAGAACAACAACTTTCCTACATGTTTATCATGAGTACTTGGCAAGCAAGAAGCAAGACTACAATCTCTGCACACATGTAACCAAAGACTGCATTCTATTTTTTTTTTGCATCTGCCAGCGTTTATGAGACAAGCAGTGGAGTAGAAACAATGGCTGTGATACTCCTAGCTGTGACATAAGCTGACCATTCTCTGGTAGATTTTCGTATTGATCTTCAGAACATTAGAGACTTGTAGAATGTTGTTAGAAATTGTGTTTGATTTTAACGTTTAATTTGGCAAATTGATGAACATACTTATTGTATGAGAACCATATTCACTATTAGAATTTAGTTTGTTCAAGAAAAAATGTCCATCCTGCTCCTTTGGCACAGTGGTTAAAATCGATTTTCAATTTAACTTAAAGAAGTATTGGGAGAGTAAAATGTACTCTTCCCAATAGTAAGAGCTGGCATGTGACACTTGAGGCACAATAGATCTGAGAGCTGAGTGATCATGAACCGCTCATTGTTTTCTCCCTGAAAAAAGCGGTGACGGTCAGTCAGCTCTCCCTGCAGGGATTTCCCCCTTAATGGGAGGACTGCCAGGGGAGGGGGCAGCCACAACTATCTCTGGATCTAGAAAGGCAGAGCCAGCTCTCAATCAGGCAGCGGAATGGATCCCAATCCGTGCGCTGTCAGCAAATAGCAGCTGACTTTGGGTCAGAGGAGTACATTAGTAAATGTATTCCTTGGCCCAAAAGAGGACTAAAGCCAAATAAAAGGTTTGCGTTTTAAGGGCTTGTTCACACCATGTACGTCCAGACCAGAACAGGTTGTTCCTGGGAAAAAAAATGCATCCCAATGTATCCCTATAGTATTTCTGGACCAGCGCAGTCCGTTCTGGCCAGACAAAAAAAAATACCGCTTGTCTCATTTTCCTTGGTCTGGAATGCACTGGAACGCATGGAAACTAGAGGTGCTTTTATTTATTCATTTTTATAAAATATTTTTATTTTTTACTTTACTTTTAGGGGCTTCGGTGAAATATCAGGGGTCTAAACAGACCGCTGATATTTCCCTTTTAAAATAGAAAAAGAGATTGAGGACAAAAAGTCCTCAATCTCTTTTTCTGCAGCCCCTGTTATAAATGAACAGGAATCCTCTATACTTAGTGTTCCTGTTCATTCATAACATGAGGACAGAGTATGGTTACTATTATCCACAACCATGAATGAACAGGAGGTGATGTAGATCACTTACCATTCATTCATAATTGGAGACACAGTAAACATACTCTGTCCTCAAATACTTACAAACACTCAGTGATCACTGACAGAAGCCGTCCACTCACAGCACTCTCTTCCCGCAGCACTCAGCTACCTGTGACAGTTTCTCTCCTCCCTGCTGGGACACAGATCAGCGCCCAGCGGGGAGGAGAAAAAGCAAGGATGCAGCGCTATTTCGGCCAAAAAATGCCACGTTCGGCCACTATGATCCAGACGTTGGATCGGCTGAGTCAAACTCCTTCTGCAGCCGAAGGCAATCATTGTATGGCTGATTTTAGTGGATGTTCGGCTGAAATCAGCCGTACAAGGCTGAGTGAGTGGCCAAACAGCGTTTGATTCACTTTACTTCGGCTTGGTTATTCACTCGACTGTTCGGCAGCTAAGTGAATAACCCCCTAAGGTCTCGTTCACACCTAGGCGTATTGCATATGCGCGTCTGTCACGCGTTTTTTTACCGCGATTCGCAGTAAAAAAGTTGCGCGACCGTCGCGCGTTTCCGAAGGCTACTTGGCTATATCCCAATGGAAACGCTCAACAAAACGGCCCAAAGTAGTACCTGCACCTTTTCAGGCGTGGGCTGTTTTGTAGCGCGTTAGGGACGGGCGGAAATGCGCCAAGGTGGGAACGAGACCATTGAATACAATGGGATTTATATTTTGGAGCGTTTTGTAGAGCGTTCGTCGAGCGTAGAACGCGCTACAAAACGTTCAGGTGTGAACGAGGGCTAAGTCTTGACTCTTAGTATTCCTTAATAGTTCTGATGGTAAAACAAGAGCTCTCTGCTGTTAGTGCTGCAACTTTTTCTTGACCCCTCATCTGGGTGTTGCAGAATTGCCCCACTCAATCAAAAGGTCTGATGGGTGGGTTTTAAGTATGGTGGAGTGTCCTATAATGGCCAGCGGGAACAACATTATTAAGTCTGTGTTTTCATAGGACAATGTTCCACAATCGTAAAACCAGCATATCATTCATCAGGAAATTATAAGTTGTTAGAGACTAAACTCAATACAGTATATATGATGTATATTTCTTTTAGGAGCTCTAATGTCTCTTACTAGCCTTCTGGCCTTCATAGTCATGCTTGGTGTCTAACTGAGTGGTATCTTGTTCTACTCTAACTCTGTGGAGTTCAGCTACTACCCTAGCCCCCCAGAAGTGCACACCAAACCATTTACAACAGGGTCATCTGAAATCCCTTGAAGACCCTAGACTAGTGGAGGTTTATTATGTTGCCTTTGCATTCCTTCTTACTGGACTGCTTTTTGTAAATCCTCACAGAAAGCAGATTTTAATCTGAATGTCTTATTACCAACTTTTGAATCTTGGGGAAAATGGGAGTTGCATTGTGTTAGGCCCCTACTTCCCCATTCTCCCTACACAGTTTGGCGTTCAACAGACCATAATATTGTCACAAAATATGCTTTTCTTAAAGCAGGCTATAAAGCTAAATTAAAATGCGCTCCTAAGTGCTAATATGTGAAAAGGGTGTAAGAGAGGAGGGGGGGGGGGGGGGGGAGGAAATAAGGGGGCATGGTAACGGGGACTTAGTCCACAATTTGCTCTGGGGCTCATCCTTATGTCGCTACACCATTAAGTCCAAAGCCTTTGCTCCAGGGTAGTGACATGGAGTTTACACAGGGCTCAGCGCATTCTCCAGCCCCCATGTAACAGTATTGGAAGCCTGAAAGGACACTCTCCAAGCACCAGCACTGTTATGTGGCAGAAAGTAGAGCAAGTCATATGTTCTCCAAACCCGGAAGTACTGGTTATTTGTCTTTTCTCGTGACAACTTACATTTTTAGGAGAGGTCACCAATGGCGACCTTGAAGTGTCTTTTATGACATGATTACTTTAATAAGGCAAAGAGCAATATGTAAAGTGCAACAGAAAATGATATAATCAAAAACTATCCCCCATCTGACTGTAGTAAACTGAAATGTAATTGCCTACACAGTATTCTGTGCAGTGTACACTATTACTGCTCTTTACTTGAACTCATAAATGTAGGGAGCTCAAAACTTAAAAGCTACAATACTGGTTTCAGGTTTTTGTAAGACGGGCAGACAGAAATCTGTTACTAAGGGTCCAGTTTGTGTTTACTACACGGCCTCCTGGAATGTAAGTCCAAATATTCACATTGCTTTATCAGTTCTAAGCTGGACAATCAAAAATAACCGCAACTGGTTGCAGAATGTGTGTTTAAAATCTTTTATGTACATCTCTTACTCTAAAAATGTATTACTATAAAATCTTCTCAATGCAAACTAAAGAACATGCAAGTATAAATATGTCAGGCTCAGATGTCACTCTTTTGAAATAGGAACATCAATATGACATGGAGCAAATACATTTGGTTCCCTGCCCTCGGCTACAACAGCATCTGGCACCTGTGAAATGGTGCGTGCCCATGGAGACTACGCTGTTTTCCTTTACTAAAAGTAACCTAGCCTTTGGTATGTGTTGCTTTTGAAATGCTGATACTATGTTAACAGTAGTTCAGGGCTAATGCACTGTGTAATTTGTCATAATTTTTTACAGAAAATAGAAATATTTGTCTTAGCCTATGGTTTTAGCCTTTTGCAGGCTCCACCGCCCCTCTGAAAAGTGATTTGTGATGGATCGCTCTTCAGAGGGAGGTAAAGCAGCAGCTGCCAAGGATTTGGGAGGCAATACTGCTGCTTCCTGAATGCACCCCCCCCAACAGGGGTTTCAATTGCAATACCAGTGCCTGACAGGGCACCCAATGCAGTTATGGTGCGACCTCATTGAGTGCATTGGTCGCGTTTGGCAAGCGGCACCACCTGCCAAAGGCAACATGCTGTGTAATATTTGCCGCAATGAAAATCATTGTGGTAGTGGCATGTCAACAAGCCTATTTTAGGTTGGGGGCAGTAAAAAAGCAGATCAGCCCCTTTTTCTACCGCCCGTCTGGACGAGGCCTTTAAGAGGAATTCCAAGCAACAACTGAAATGTATATTATATAGTAAATATGACAGCTGTATTCAAATCAAAAAGTTCACTAAATTAACCTTAAAGTATGAGAAAAACAATATTGTGCCGAGCTAATAATCATACATATCTAGTAAATTGAAACATATATAAATGAGTCACATATATGAGCCTTCAAACAAATGAGGCATAAAACATATCTACACAAAGACAAAAAAGCAATATAGACAATAAAAAGTCTCAAGGAAAAAACAAAAGCAAACAATGGTGAGTGTGCAAAAAAAATCCTTCAGATGATTCGCAGCCAATCTGCATATAACTCTCAGGTAAGGATAATCACACAATGCAGGCAGACCTTCACCTCCACCCAGTGAGTGATGACAACAAGTGAGTGCTCACCTGGGGAGGTAGACCCACAGAGCTAGGTCAAATGCGCTTTTTCCCTTCTCAATGGGGGAGGGAAGCCCGTGCACAGAAAAGGCGATAAGGTCTCCTCAGATCACAGGTACCAGTATAAATCCAGGTGGAAAGAGAAAAAGGACAAGGACATCTCCTTCAGATGATTCGCAGCCAATCTGCATATAACTCTCAGGTAAGGATAATCACATAATGCAGGCAGACCTTCACCTCCACCCAGTGAGTGATGACAACAAGTGAGTGCTCACCTGGGGAGGTAGACCTACAGAGCTAGGTCAAATGCGCTTTTTCCCTTCTCAATGGGGGAGGGAAGCCCATTCCTCAGGCCAGACCCCTGATGAAGTCACGTGTTTTGACGTAACGTACGTAGGGCAGAGCTTCTGATGTCACTGCACTGAGCTGAGCCGGACGAACAGGTTTCTTTATCGCTTTGCTGCCATTTGCCCTGCTGGTCTGATCCAGCAATACCCAATGCCTGTACTGTTTATATCATTGTGAGTACGCATTTTTTATTTAATAAATTGCATTTTATTGGACGTTACGCACTAGGTCCTTGTCCTTTTTCTCTTTCCACCTGGATTTATACTGGTACCTGTGATCTGAGGAGACCTTATCGCCTTTTCTGTGCATGGGCTTCCCTCCCCCATTGAGAAGGGAAAAAGCACATTTGACCTAGCTCTGTGGGTCTACCTCCCCAGGTGAGCACTCACTTGTTGTCATCACTCACTGGGTGGAGGTGAAGGTCTGCCTGCATTGTGTGATTATCCTTACCTGAGAGTTATATGCAGATTGGCTGCGAATCATCTGAAATATTTTTTTTTGCAGACTCACCATTGTTTGCTTTTGTTTTTTCCTTGAGACGTTTTATTGTTTTATATTGCTTTTTTGTCTTTGTGTAGATATGTTTTATGCCTCATTTGTTTTGAAGGCTCATATATGTGACTCATTTATATATGTTTCAATTTACTAGATATGTATGATTATTAGCTCGGCACAATATTGTTTTTCACATTTTTTAGATATTTAGTTATATCCTTAGTGCTTGGTAGCTCTTATTTCCACATTACACTTACTGGCGCTGATCACCTTTTATTGTTTATTTTTAACCTTAAAGTATAATTAAACTTTTTTTTTTTGCATATATCTACTGCTAGCAAGCAGAAGATATATGCAAAAACATTACAAAAAATAAAAGTTACCAAAAAGGTAATTACTTACCTGCCTTCTGAAGACCTGGAGCTTCTCGAGCGGGCGAGCAGAATGATGGGGCAGGCGCATGCGCAGTAGAGATCTCCACCCGGGAGAAGAGGAGAAACTCAGTGGAGCTGAATGCAAGCAGCCCTGAGCGTGCACGACGGACAGACACCGCGGGCCCCAAGGAGTTTGCATAAGATCAGAGACTGGCACCAGCGATGGAGGGACTCCTGAATACAAGTGGAAGGAAGAAGATGATTGGCTCAAGAGGCATCATTTAAGGCAGGGGTAACCAAACTCCGGCCCTCCAGCTGTGGTGGAACTACGAATCCCATGATGCATCTCCCCCCGGTAGTCATGTCTGTGGCTGTGAGAGTCTTGTAATGCCTCATGGGATTTGTAGTTCCACCACAGCTGGAGGGCCGGAGTTTGGCTATCCCTGATTTAAGGTAAGTCCTTAAAGCAGCATGGGGGGGGGGGGGGATAATTGTGACTTTAATGTCACTTTAACTCCTCCAAGTCCCAGGGTAGTCAAAACTTTCATGAATAGACACTGGCAATGCCGCTCTGGTGAGTGTGCAAGGGACAATGTAAGTATTGCAGCAAGACCATTTTTTAAAAATTATTTTTTAACCAACTTGCGTAATTTTTTCCAAAACCGGAGTCCTACTTTAATATTTAAGTCAGCAGAAAGAAGAACTGCAAGGGTTAAGTGCTCGTTTTTGTCTAGGTGCTAAAAAAAAGAAAAAAAAAAGTTGTTGTACTTCCTTGATCCGCTGAGCCGGCTGCTTCTCGGGTCTCTGAAGCCTCCCTCCTCCTACGCTGCATCATTGGAATGTTTCTCAGCATCCTCACCTCTATAAACTGTGCACAGAATATGATAATATATGGGACCTTAGACCACTGCAGCGGAGGGAGAGAGAGGCTCCAAGGACCGGTTGGTCAAAAAGCAAGCCAGGGATTGGGTGAGTATAACTTTTTTTTTTTTTAACCTAGACAAAAATGTGCAGTTAACCCTTGCAGTGGGGTGTAGCCCCACTGCAAGGGTTAAGAACAATTTTTGCCTAGAGTTCCTCTTTTACTTGCCAGGAGCCTCACATAAATAATGAACAGTTTTGGATAGAGCAGCCCGTTATTATTGTGAATGTGTACATATGCCTATATGGTGCGCATAAGAACAGGATACATTATGATCCAATGGATAAGAAATAAGGAAATGTAATCACCAAACCGATGCGGCTTCACTTCTGCCTGACGTCCACATTAGTCTAAAAATGGAGATGTCTGCCTACACTCTGCTGCCTTAACATGCTCTAAAAACAATACTCTATTATAAACTAGAACAAAGTGACTCATGTTTGAAGCAACAAGACATTTATAACAAACGACAGACGTTTTCTTTTCCAACATGTATAAACAAAGCCCATTACTTTCTTACTCCAACAGCACTATAAAACATTATTATCTATTGAGTAATAATGGACTGAATCAAAAGACAGTTTTCTTTTTACATGTGTTTATCAGGTTCTTCACTATGGTAATAACTTTATAAGGGATCAGACACAAGAATGTTTTTAGATTTACATTTGAAACAAATAATTTTATGTAGTTATTTGTGTGTTAATGTTTTATATAGCTTGTTATTCTGTGCAGTTTGTAGTTATATATGTGCATAGCATATATATTTACCAATTATATATGTAGCGTCTGCTTCCAGCTTACAGGCCAAATTGACCTTTCTAACCATGTTTCATGTTACACCCATATTTAGTGTAAAACGTAAAACATGGTTACATCCCCAACCCACCCCTAGCTACCCCAATCGCAGGGTTCTTTTTCCTGTGGGCTCCAATCACAGTGAATTTAATGTGACTGTGACTGGCACAAATAATCTGAGAGTGGAGAGTCTCATCTGCCACCATGTACAATGGAGTACGAGTGATGTCACTGCTGGGATTGCAGCCTTTTCTTCAAGCAAAACCAGAACACACTAGCGCTGCACATCAATTTTTTTTTTGGAGACAGTCAGGGGAGATATGGCCAGGAGAATATGTGCTTCAAGACTTATCTGCACCCTGAGTTTCAGACACCTCCTTGCTCCCTGAATTCCAGTGTCTCTCAGTGTCTTGTGCCTCCTCCATGCACTCAAATTGGAACACTAGGACCCCATCGTTGCCCCTGTCCGCCTGACATCTTGACATCTAGTGTCCGGGTTTCAGCCTGAAACACAGACACAACACAAACAATACTTAAAACCCAGGCTGTCCGGGTGAATCCCAGACAGGTGGCAACCCTAGTCACTGCATTTGTAGTCCATTCATACTTCCTCACTTCCATGTTACAGAAATGTTATACCGAGTAAAATGCTAGGGCCCTGTCACAGCTGCAACTGCTGTGACCCTGGTAGTTCTGCCACTGTATAGAGGATAACAAATCCCAGCAATATATTAAACACCAATGCAGAATACCATCATCTATAGAGGACTACAAATCTCAACAATACATTATACAGCAATGCAGAATACCACCAGCTATAGAGGACTACAAATCCCAGCAATACATTATACAGCAATGCAGAACACCATCATCTAGGAGGACTGGTGCTGGGTCCTATACCCTGGTCCACGGTGCCAGGGAGCTCTGGGTTAGTTCCTGAGCACACTGGTAGCACACGGCCCACACCTGCTCTTCATTGATGGGCTGCTTCTAGGTATTCATGAAAATGTCCCCATATCCACCTGCAAAAACTGCCCTTTTGCCACCCTTCCCCCCTGGATCTGCCACTGATCTGACCTTCAATCCCAGCTATGGGGTACAGATCTCACCTAATCCTCCATCCCAGCTATGGGGTACAGAGCTCCCCCGACCTTCAATCCCAGCTATGCGGTGCACAGCTCACCTGATCTCCCATGCCAGTTATGGGGTACAGAGCTTTCCTGACCTTCAATCCCAGTTATGGGGTACAGACCTCACCTGACCACCCATCCCAGCTATAGAGTACAGAGCTCACTGGACTTCTCATCCCAGTTTTGGGTACAGAGCTCACTTGACTTTTCATCCCAGCTATGGGGTATAGAGCTCACCTGACCTCTCCCCCTGCTGCTGCCACCGACATTAGCCTTGGGCAGCTCTCTACTTGACACTGTGCCCACGTCTCTCTTCTCCCCCCACCGCCTATGTGTCCACTGAGCCCCCGGCTCTCCCCCTGCCACTGTGCCAACTCGTCTCCCCTCTCCCCAATTGACTTATGAGGCCAGTGATTTTTAGAAGCAAAGCTCACCTCTCCTCCTGCGTCCCTCCTGACACCACTGGTGAACCTTCGGCTCTGTAATCACAAAAACAAGGCATCTGCAAGGCCCCAGCATGTGGGGAGGCGGTTGTTCATGATAGTTCAGTGTGGCCGGCCTGGCAGAAACTGTGTGGCCGGCCTGGCAGAAACTGCGGCGGAGGGAGCGTTAGCCAGTGACTCCCCCTTCAGACCTGCACCCAGGGCCGGATCTTTTCTCTCTACTACTCCAAGGCCAGGTTCCTCAATGCCCCCCCAATGGATAATGGCAACCAGATGGCGGGGGGCAGCAGGGTTAATGACATTTTCTTTTTTAACTTTTTTATTATTGTAATTTTTATTTATTTTCTACTTTTTTTTTACTCTGCCCGACGCACACAAACTTCCTGACTCGGGGGTATCCCGACGCCCGGGTACCTCATGGCCCAGGTGATAGGAATCCCTGCCACTCCCTGGGAAATTTGGCCCTGCCGCCGCCCCCTTCACGTGCCCCCCCACGCTACGCCGCTGCTGGGAGGAAGCGTCTCCGGGAGCCAAATCAGCAGGTACAAATGATGCAAAAAAAAAAATGCACATCTTTTTCTTTTATTAATGTGTGTTAATTTATATTTATTTATTTTGAAAAAGCTGGACTGTGACTTTAAAAATTCTGCTCATCCTCTTATCACGCTGCATGTCTACCAGATAGTGTCTCTCTGACTGAAAGCAATAGTCTCTATGAAACTTTTAAAGTGTTTGTCAAGCCAAACATTTTTTGTCTAGTTTTGGATAGTGAGGGGAAGGATTAGAACTAACAGTTTCACCAGTCAGGAAATTAATCTGCACCAGGGACACCGACAGAAAAAAAAATCTGACAGGGGTTCTAGTATACCCTTACCATACTAAAGAAACCCCTTTTTTTCTGTATTTGCTGCTGATGGAGACTTTTCACTCACTTCCTGTCTGTTAAAAGGTTGTCAACAGGACAGGAAGCGAAAGTTAACTGAACCACAGATGTAAAAAAAACAAAAACTGTCAGGGGTTCTTAGCTTTCCCCTCTCTATTTATAACTAAGAAAACAAATGGTGCTTGATGGATGGATAAGCTCAGTGTCCAGGGCTTTTCATCTACCCTCCATGTAATATTAACCCTGAGCTGCTCAGTGGTAGAATTGCCATAGACAACACGAAAAGGCACCAAACCTATTATCCAAAAAAGTCTTAAAATCTAAATATAACATGAATCAAAACAAAAGCATCTTTTTCTTCTAACTCATAATATTTACCGTGTGACCGGTGGTTGTGAATGCCATGACTAATAGAATAATTTACTATAAAATATGAAAGCTGAATGTTCTTTTTCTTCTCATAGCAAAGAACTACATGCCATTTCTATGACTCATGCCTGCCATGACAAAGAATAATAAACATTCAAAATATGATAAACACTCAGATGTGTGCTTATCATTTGGGTTCAGTTTAAAGAAAAAGGGTACTGTCTGCCATCAAATAATGTCAAAGTCCTGTCACACAAAAACTAATCTTGATGCCATTTATCAATTAATTGTTATAATTAGAGGCAATATGTGCAAAACGCTGGTTATTTCCTCCAGGGTGTGCAGCATACTAATCAAGAACCTGGCAAGAAAAAGGAAATGGCAGCATGTTAGTAACACTACAGTGAGTCTTGTGACTCTTCTGAGCAGTACTCCACCACCTCTACCACCACTAGATTTGGTGATATAATAACCATAAAATTTCCAGCGGTGGTTAGACAACTTTAAAAATACATAAACATGTACGGTTGTGCCTTACACTGTTAGTCACTTGGAGCATGGCGTCCCAGTGGTACTAAAGCTGGCCATACACCAGTAGAATTTTGTTCGAGAAAATTTGTTTTTGGAACGTTTGCTCGATTTTCTAATAGTTAATAGGGTCATATTGATGATAATTTTTTACCACAGCTTTGAAAAAAATTGAAGGAGCTGATCAGAAAATGTTTCTTGAACACACAAAATTCTAACAGTGAATGTTATTATAGCTTGAGAAACTCCTATTGTTTCAAAATTGAATGGCAAAACAAAATTATATTTCAAACGATATTAAGTCTCTGATGGCATTGTCGAAATGTTGTGATGAGATTTTCGGAAGAACGTTCCTACAAAAGTATAGCACCAGTCCAGACAGCTGTAGTACACAGGAAGATAGAACATCAAGCATGTAGGTTATACAAATGGGAGGGTGGCGGCAAACATTACAAGCAAATATCACAATTGTGTATTTAAAATCAGTGTTCCCAATGCCTTTATTCTCAGTTAAGGCAGCCAACACATGCTCCAAGTTCCTGCCATTCCAGTACAGATATGTACTAGGAGTACTGTGAGCAGCATTCAGGGAGCTTATCAGATCCGGTGTGGGAAACCTCAAACATTCTAATTTTTCCTAATTGTAGTAAACCGGCTCCCTGATATAGCAGAAGGCCTGCACTTAGCCTTATGATGAGAACCTGTATGTTTAACCAGTAGAGGCTAGTTTAAATTCCACCCAGCCAAGATTGACCTGCCAGGGCATATCTGCCAGGGTCAGAGAGGGGCCGACATAAGATTAAACACTTACATCTGTAGGAACCTTTAACACTGGATGGACGTTAATGGTTACTGCACTGTGCACATGAGAACAGTATCATTGTGTTTGCATGATCTGCAGTCGATTTACTTGCATGCATTGACATTTAACCTAAACGAATGCTTAGAGAAAAATGTTATGTATGGAGACTCTCTTACTCTGAGCATGAAAATCATCAGTTTCAGAATATTTTTTCAAGGATATTTGTTGGAGAAGCCATAGCTCCTGGTGTCGCACCCCATTCCAGTGCTCCAGGGCACTCCCCATTCTTTGGAATGATTATACACCCACTGTTCAGCAATGAGTCACAGAATACCAGAATGCACTCATCCCTTTGGCAGAGGTCCTTACAAACATGCAGCGTTAAATAACAAGGAAGAAAATATCTTTCTGTTGTGTGATTCATTGGTAGATTCTGCAGCTGGGATTATGTGTAGTTTATGCACAGTACAGATGCTGCTATTAACCGCTATGGGATGGGACAATGATGTAGCGGAATGCATGCCCCCAGGCTGTAGAGTATAGAGATGACTGTTCACGAGCAGGACAGATATGTCTATTTGGAAGTACTGAACGTCTACATAGGGTTAATGAAAGGAAAATCTACAGGATTATTCACAAAAGGGTGAAGAATTTAGAGAAGGCAGAAGTGAATAATCTAGGCCAAAATAGAGGTACTGGAAAGTGATCTGAATTGGAGAATTTTTCCAAATCAGCTATTTTGGCCTAAATTGTTCACTTCTCCTGCCTTCTCCAAGCTCGTTAGCCTTTTGTGAATAGCCCTGCTGGTCTTTTAAATTTATTCTTTAATTTGATAAAAGTGTAAAAAGATCTCTGATAGATATAAATAATGTAATATGTGGTAATGTTTTATAAGCCTTGTTTTTAGGGTTGCAGATAGGGTTGTACAGCCAGCCTTCCCATGCGGGTCAGCAGAGGAGCCCAGGTTCAGCTTGGAAGCTTGGAGTCCCATGCAGGGAAGTACTGTAAAGGCGCACCATTCACAGCACAGGGTGGGCAGGGTTCACTCAGTTTTCTCCTCCGCAGCTTCCACAGGATCACAAGGGAACACCACACATCCAACTAACCCGATGGCTGTCCAGTGACGGCCACCCCCGTCAACCCCTAAAACTTGTCTTCCTTTTGCTACTCTGCAGGGGTAGGGAGTGGGGGAGGAGCGTGCTGTCCGCCAGACTCACACTGGTCTTGTCCATGGTCTCTCACATGGCAGCTCACAATGAGTGTCGAAAAATGTCCAGGACTAGCAGAGCAGAGCAGCCTGGCCAGGAATGTGGTTGTGCTTCCTAGAGTGATGGGAGAGTACCTCTAGGCTTGAGCTTTGGATATGTAGTAGGGCTACCTCCCGGCCTCCCCCAATAGGCTGACCAGGGTTTGCATTCTGTGTCCCCCTGAATGTTTAAGCAGGTCTTTGGATGTATTGGGGTCTCCTCCTGCTCTCCCTTGATTGGCTAACTTAAGCTGTAGATGTGTTGGGGTCACCTCCTGCCCAAACCCTCATTGGTTAGACTAGGCTTATGATGGAATGTGGTCACCTCTTTTCAACCGAGCAGATATCTGCACTAACATTTAGGTACTGCTGACTGTCCATCCACCCCTGACACAGATACCCACCCGTACACTGACCACACAGACTGGTTTGGCATATCACAGTCAGGTCAAATATAATTGTGCATGCACTTATGTATTTTTCTTGCCGTCCATGAATTCCTGTCCATTGACAGCGGCACCCTCCACTTCTTGTACAGGTATCACAGCGACATTAAAAAAAGAAAGAAACCCTAGAGTCACTAACAGAAATAAAAACCTGACAGAAATGTTAACTCTACCCCACTATCGAAAACTAAAAAAAATTCTGGAGTTAGTCTTTAAGCATATTGACAACCAGAAACTAGGGTATAGATACTTTTTAAACCATGATGTTAGCATATTTGCCAACATTCTAAAATAACTTCCAGGAACTCTTCACTGATGAGCTGGAGTTTGTAAGTTTGCTGTGCACCACACCACTTACGTGGGCAACATAGTGGTTTATTGCCCGTTCACACCAATTCCAGTATGTTCCAGCATGGTTAGCTCTATTGGTTCAATGGCAAGGGGGGCGGAGGGGATGTGGCTGCGGTGCCATTGACTAGAATGCACCGCCACGTTCCCTCCTGCCCCAGGACACAGGAAGGCTCACAGTATGCAATCCAGCAGCTGACCATGCTGGAACGCACTGGAATTGGCATCAACGGGCCCTTAGTGGTTAGCACTTTTGCCTTGCAGCTCTGGTGTCCATGGTTTGAATCCCTATCAGAACACTAGCTGCATAGAGTGTGCATTTTTTCCCTGTGCTTGTGTGGTGCTCTATTTTACTCTTACACTCCAAAGACTTAGTAGGTTAATTGCCTCCTGTCTAAATTAGCCCCAGTATGTGTGTGCATGTATGTTTGCATGTGCGATGGAGACCTTTGGCATTGAGCTCCTTAAGAGCCGGGACTGATGTGGCCCTTTGTACATGTATGCATGCATGTGAGATGGGGACCTTAGACTGTAAGCTCTTTAAGTGCAGGTAATGCACAGTATGTAAGGCACTGTGTAAAATTATCACTGCTAAATAAATAACAATTAAATGCAAAATAAATGCTGTTCTACAATGAACATGTCCAGGGAACATTGACAACATAATACTCTAGCCTTCAGAATGAGATACAATTTTACTGTGTGGTTGAACATACCTAAAAACTATGGACAAATCTTTAGAACTGGATATAAGGGGCAGCAGGCTGTTTTACCTACAGCTCTCTCTCCAACTCTGACAAGATATTAATATGTGGAAGCTGTAAAGCATTTCATTGGTTACAGCAGCATTATGCGCCTACATCAATAGCCCCTAAAAGGATAAGAAATAGTTTTGGCAGGACGGAGTACTAGGACATTGTGGTAAGAAATTTACAGTATGTGTCACAGCCCTCCACACAACACTGAGCAATTTAGTGCACACTTCAGTATAGCTGGGAAAGAATATAAACCATAGTGCTAATAAACACACAGCTCTAGACAGCTCTACACGTTAACACTCCAGAGACATCTGTGCCATTAAAGAAGTAATTTTCATCATCATTTAGCCTCATGCACACAGACAGAAAAAAAATTCCGCTTTTAGAGGCATTTTTTTTTTTTTATAGCTATAGCTAATGGTTCCATGCACATTGGGGTGTTTAGATCCGTGCTTTAGTGCAGCGGTCGGTGGCATAAAAATAACATTGTACAAACCTGCATTCAGAGAGGAGCTGACTGGCATAATTCATGGACATACATGTGTAAATGCATGTGTATAATAAATGTATTCTAGTGACTAGTATAAATGAATATTCTAGTCAATAGAATTCGTTTACATGTATAAGCCTCTAAACATGCAAATATAAACGTGTGTAAGTACACACAAAATTGCATGACATGCATAGGTTGGAGTATTTTAATACACCCATGTGCATGAGTCCTTACAGCCAGGATACATATTCTGTAAATCATCTGTTGCAGATTTAAAGATACACTCCCCACCTATAGAAAAAGAAGGACAAGGGACCACGAGAGAGAACTTTCTGAGTGTGGCAGTATGCAGAATATGATATTATAAAAAGCAAGTATACGCACATCCGTATGCTTGCAAGATACCCCGTCAGGGTCTAGAAACCTGTTTTGAGCCTCAGGGGAATATGAGGAGGCACTTATAGGAGAACTATGAGGTGAGTGCTTTTCACTCACCTCATAGTTCCAGCCGACCTGTGACAATGAGACTGTCGCAGGTCGGCTCAGTAGATCGGGAGGTGAGCGAACACATAGCGGGTTCGCTCACCTCTCGATCCTGTCACGGCTCTCTGCCGTGACAGGGGGAGGGGCTGGATTCCCCCCTCCGATCCACCAGCGCTGGCTGGCGGAACGGACGGGGGAGGAGGCGGGTACAGCTGGCTCTGCCTCTAGATAGGCAGAGCCAGCTGTCACTCACGCAGCTGGGCAGATCCCGTCATCTAAGTCGGGATCCGCTCCGGCTGCGGCGTCTCAGTATACCGAGAGCTGTAGCTCGCGGTATACTGAGCTTAGGGTAACGGGAGGACGCTAGTTTGTGTTCTCCCGTTACCCTAAGGAGAACTATGGGGAAAAACACTCACCCCATAGTTCTCCTTTAATGTTGGTCACGGTCATCTGGATGGCCATGCACAAAATAGAGTTCCACATCTGGCATTATAATATACACAATAAGGGATGGGATCCATGGAAATGGAAATGGGAATTAGATTTGCAGAGGCTTCCATAGACATTAATGCTCCTGCCCTCTTAAAGTAGTGTATTACACACCCATGTGCTGAGGAAGTGGCCAAAAAGCAGCCACAAAACATTTTGAAGGTGTATTTTATGTTAAAAATATACTATAATTGTGTGAAGTTTAGCCTCCAAAGCACTTTTCTTCCAATACGGGCGCCAAACCTCCTTTCTGGTTCCTTTTTCTTGGATCCCATTCCCATATTATCTGTTGCAGATGTTATTGACCACTTTTTCAGTATACAGACCAGAGCAAAGGCTTTTTCCTTTGCAAACTGAATTGTAGTGCATAAGGTGAAGCTGTATTCAGTTTAAATACCCAATCATGTGCTAGGAAAAAATCCTTATTTTTAATTTTCCTTACACGTGATTGGGTATTAAAAGTGATTATAGGTTTGCCTTATTTACCAACATTCAATTTTTTGCAAAGTGGATATTGAGTTTGCAAAGTTAACAGTCTCTACATCAGGGGTCTGCAAATGACGGACTATAGTCCGGATACGGACTGAACGGATGGTCTGCCTGGACCGCGGTCACCAATGACAGCCAGTGTCCCGGTGAGCACTGAAGAGGGTGGAACAGTATCTTCCTCCTAGTCCCACCCCCGGCATCTCCCATCTACACTCCCTGGCTCTGCTTCCAGGCTCCCTTCTCTGCCTACGGCTCCTCCCAGCTCCACCCCCTGGCTCTGCTGCCCAGCTCCAACTCCTGGCTGTGTCTGCTGACTTCATCTCCAAGCTAAGGTGCCCCAAAGGAACATGTGAGGACAGTATAGGGGCACTCTGATGGGGACAGCTAGTGTAAGGGAGCACTCCGATAGGGACAACCAGTGTAAGGGGGCACACCCATGGGGACAACCAGTGTAATTGGGCACTCCCATGGGGACAGCCAGTGTAAGGGGGCACTCCCATGGGGACAGCCAGTGTAAGGGGGCACTCCCATGGGGACAGCCAGTGTAAGGGGCACACCCATGGGGACAGTCATTGCAGGGGGGCACTCCCATTGGGACAACCAGTGTAAGGGGGCACTCCGTTGGGGACAAGCAATGTAAGGGGGCACTTTATAGTCCGGATACGGACTGAACGGATGGTCTGCCTGGACCGCGGTCACCAATGACAGCCAGTGTCCCGGTGAGCACTGAAGAGGGTGGAACAGTATCTTCCTCCTAGTCCCACCCCCGGCATCTCCCATCTACACTCCCTGGCTCTGCTTCCAGGCTCCCTTCTCTGCCTACGGCTCCTCCCAGCTCCACCCCCTGGCTCTGCTGCCCAGCTCCAACTCCTGGCTGTGTCTGCTGACTTCATCTCCAAGCTAAGGTGCCCCAAAGGAACATGTGAGGACAGTATAGGGGCACTCTGATGGGGACAGCTAGTGTAAGGGAGCACTCCGATAGGGACAACCAGTGTAAGGGGGCACACCCATGGGGACAACCAGTGTAATTGGGCACTCCCATGGGGACAGCCAGTGTAAGGGGGCACTCCCATGGGGACAGCCAGTGTAAGGGGGCACTCCCATGGGGACAGCCAGTGTAAGGGGCACACCCATGGGGACAGTCATTGCAGGGGGGCACTCCCATTGGGACAACCAGTGTAAGGGGGCACTCCGTTGGGGACAAGCAATGTAAGGGGGCACTCTGATGGGGACAAGCAATGTAAGGGGGCACTCTGATGGGGACAAACAATGTGAGGAAGCACTTTGAAGGGGACAAACAATGTAAGGGGCACTCTGATGGATACTGTACTTTTTTTTCAGTGAAGCCAGCCTCGATGTGGTACAACCGCATTATACTGAGGTGTGCCAATAGAACTTTATGAAATGTCACTTATGACATTTCAATAAAGTTCCAACAAAAAAAAGTGTGATGTGCCAGGATTGATGCATCAGCCATGTCTGGTTAAACTGTCAGCAGTTGTGCTCTGCAGTGAAGCTGCTGGCGTGAATGCAGCCTAAATGGTGGACCGCGGTGCAGACATGGGCTGAGTGGCTATTCTGTCTGAACCGCGATTCGGACCTTGACTCAATGAAAATTTTGCTCACCGGACCTCCTTGAATTTTAATTCAATACCCCTGCTCTATATCATTGGTAAATGATCACAAATATCTTGGTTTGTATAGCTTCACGTAATTCCCACTGTTCCCAAATCCGTAGTCCCACAGGTCCGACCACCTTGGTAATTTATTGTTCACGTTTTCATTGGTTCATTATTGCCAGTACAACCATTGCCTTTCCGGAACATGTGAACTAAGAGACATCTTGACAGCCAGCAAACAATTGTCACCACTGACGTATCAGACTGAAAGTGATGTGCTAATTTGTAATGTACCCATGTCATTTATTCCCTGTGCAACAAGCTTCTCTTGTTTAATCCTGCAGTATATGTACAGCAAACACATTTTAATAAGCATTTCAAAGAAGCAAAAATGTGTATGGTCAATTATAAGAAATCTTGCAGCATGCACGAAAATTCCTTCCAATCACAACAAAATGATACAAAAAAGCGTCAAATGTTTTTTCTTATTCAGCAGACAACTTTTCTAGATAATGTTATTTTTAATTGCGCGAATTTTCTAGCACGCTCAAAAAGTCCTTACTAATGGCAATACTGGGAATGCTGCTGGTTGGACCACTAAGGACTGGTTGGGCAGTACAAACTGACATTTGCTATTCTAAAAATCAATTATAAAAATGATGTGCTCAAAAACAGCAGATATTCAAAGCTATGCTCATATCTACTCAATAATCACTTTAGGAGAAGAAGGTTTACCTAATGTTAGCCATATCAGGCTAACAAATGTAGGCAAATCTTTCAAGTGAACCTAAGCTATGCCCATGGTAACAGGTTCACTTTAGTAGAACTAAACCCGAAAAGGTTTTTTTCAGTTTGGATAGAGTAGGGTAGGGTTTTAAATCTGTCACATTGGGGAGATTTGCCTTTACTTCCTGCCCCATAGCCAAAACAGGATGTTGTCCTCAAAGTGAGGGAAAACCTCACTTTGACAGTTGTCTGAACTAGTGTCCCCATTGGATGATTTTCCCTCTATTCCTGCTCTAGTGAAAACTCAAAGTTTGGAATTTTCTTTCACTTTCTTTCTCAGTGATAACGGTCACCAGGACAAGGTAAAGCTCCCTAATAAGGGAAATGTGTGACTGACAGCCTTTTCTGCAGGTATAAAGGAGTATGTGACTCCCTCCCTTTTCTGCAGGTATTGGGGAGCATATGACTGCCTCCCTTTTCTGCAGGTAAGGGGGAGCATGTGATTGTCTTCCTTTTCTGCAGGTATGGGGTAGTCACCAGCACACCATGGTTCAATCTAATCTAATCAAGCTAATTGCAATGTGACAAGATGTGTGTGCAGCCACAATTTAGTTCATCACTGCTTGAAGATTTAACCATGGTGTGCTGGTGACATACTTTACTATTCTCATGTATAATGCAGAGACCCTGCATTAGACGATATAACATTAGTAGGCCTCCAACCGCCAGGAAAGAGGGGTGGTCAGAGGCTGCGGGTGCCGGTCTTGGAACCAGTGGGATCAGGTAAGTAAAAGTGCTTTACAGAATCCCCCTAGACAAAAAAAACAAGCAGTTAACCCTTGCAGTGCAGGGATAGCCCCACTGCAATAGGGAGGGTTTTTTTTTTAACTGGAGAAAGACTTTATGTTCCTGAATGTTAACGGTAGAAAATGTATTTGATAGATGCAACAGATGGATGCCAATAACAAATGTTGGTTTTTAATCGTTTGCTGTCTATGTCAGTAAAGATTAACGATCTGTTCTTTGCTGGATCGGCTGTGGCTACAGTACTACTCTAGAATGTACATGCTCCATGCCACTCATAGTTGACATTTTGCTATGACACTAATATGAACTGCAATGCATGCTGGGAAACATAGTGACAAGCTGTGTAATGTGCTTCCCTACTGTACTATAAATGCAAGATCCACATGTGCCCACCAGCTTACATCAAACATATATGAAACAGGCATAGCGAGACATTATCCTAAATACTGTGTCATAATATAAGGTATCCTTACATGTGATTTGGACTTGCAAATCATCAGATGCTTTTTTTTTTGAATGTATGCCTCTTCCACACCCTTTAACTCTGTAAATACTCAATGACCCTTTAGTGAGCTGGATAACACTGAACTTGCTATGTTAGAGGTTCAATACAAATAAACAGTAAATAGCAACTTATTAGTAGATCAAGTTATAATTAGAGGGACAGCACTGATTTATACCAGAGCTAAATATTATGATCAGCTAAAGGCTTCATCATAATATCTAACAAGCCTTTAGCTGAGCATGTAACAGTAAATTGTTAAGGTTCGCTATACTGACAATGACAGGACCCCTGTGTTCATGTTTTCGAAATGCAGGAGTAGTTACCTGGGAAGTATAAACAACTTTAGGCCTGGTTCACACCTGGGCATTTTGTAGCGCGTTTGAACGCTCTGCAAAACGCTCAAACACCGAAATCCCATTATTTCCTATGGGTATGGTTCACAACTGGGCGTATTACAGGCCGTATGAACGCGCTACAAAACGCGCTACACCCAAAGAAGTACAGGAGCTTCTTTGGGGCGTTTTTGCCACGCGTTTCCATTGGGATACAGCCAAGTAGCCTTCGGAAAGCGTTACGAACGCCTAGGTGTGAACACAGCCTCAATGCCTCTCAGATCACTTTATCCTGTGTTTAGATGTCCCTGCTTAAGGGCTTGTTCACACGATGTCTGGATTCTGTATCCCTATGTGTTTTATGGGCTCCTCACCAGGGCAGTCCGTTCCGGTCCGGACAGAAAAAATACTGCATTTCACATTTTCTCCGGTCCAGAAACGCACGAACGAACCAAAAACGCAACGAGAGCACGCCAAAAATGCACCACACTGCAGTTAACAGCTGATAGCCCTACTCCACACAAAAAAAGGAACTGGAACGGGCCCGGAACACGGTAAAAACGCGTAAAAAACGCGCTGCACACATAGCACCGCGTCTACAGATCTGCACCAGATCTGGACCAGAAAATGGTGTGAACAAGCCCTCAAGCTGCATTTACATGAGTTTAGCTGCATTTAGAGCCTTTCATTAGATCCTGAACGCACACAATTCTATTTTGTCTACATGCAGTTAAATTAAATGCAGGTAAACTTAAAGTCGCAATTATACCATTGAAAATCAACTACATGCATTTATATGCGTTTAGAAATGTGATCTAAAGGCATATAAATGCAAGGTTGACACTGTCAGTGTGAATGAGGCCTAAGACATTCACTTACTAAGTCAACCACGATGGTTTGCATTGCTGGACATAAACGGGCAGATTTTCGGTCAACAACAACGAAAAAATAATACCTATTTTCTAAATCAGTGGTAGGCAAACCATACCTGAGCTCCATTACAGTACGCAAGTCTTTCCTTCTAAACTGAATTTATTTTTAAGAGAATGAACACAATAACAACTGTGAATTTTTTATCTAATGATTACTTCAGCAAACATTTAGGACTGGAACGGCACATCATTTTTAGCACGCAAAGACACATCTGGTTACGCTGTAGAATTTGTTGATGTCATGCACCTGTTATTGATCAACATATCACAAGTGTGGCTTAGGCCCAATTCACTCTTGTCGTGCGTCAACATAGGTCATCCCGTTCATTTCAATGGGCTGAGTACGTACAACAAGAGCGGCAAAGAAGCTTATGCAGCAGATTGAGTTGCGCATTACGCTTGTTTTTTTCACTGTTCATCTTGCCTGCCGCATTTGGGGTGCCATTAACAAATTCTGCCATCACGAGTGTGGCGTGTCTTTTTGTGAATGTGCATACAATTGCACGATTTCACACATGTTCATGTGCGCAGCAAGTATGAACGCGGCCTTAGATCTCAATAACAGAGATAAATATTTACAATTCATTAGTAAGCAAAAACTAATATTAAAGCAGCTCTAACCCCAATTGCTAAAATCTTATACAAGTTTTAACAATGTTAATGTAAATTCAAAAGTCACTTTCAACATTTCTATTTACGTTTGAATCTATATTTATTGTATAACAGCTATTCCTATTTAAATAAAATGTATACCTGCTGACCTGGCCAAAAAAAGGTCTTGTTACAGGTCGTGTTACAGGGTGACAACGTCCTGTTTCCAAATGGCCTCTCACCCACATTCCCGATGGAGAGTACTACAAGTGGCCGTG
This sequence comes from Nanorana parkeri, assembly GCF_000935625.1. NCBI lineage: Eukaryota > Metazoa > Chordata > Amphibia > Anura > Dicroglossidae > Nanorana > Nanorana parkeri. The sequence continues at coordinate 255,980 of NW_017306975.1, read as the reverse complement.
CCAATGCACATTGCAGAGGCATGTTTCATTGTTGTCACCCTCAGAAAACCGGCCCTGAGAAACTTCATGCAGAGATCACTGGAGAACATGCATAGAGACAGGAAGAGCCTGACAAGAGGCTGCAGATCAATAGCACTGGCTAAAAAAGGTGAAAACAATATTTTATTTATAAAAATGTATATTGTTTACGATACATAACGCTTTACAAAATGTCATTCAGGACCGAAACACACTTTTCCCGCTGTGGTGCATTAATGTATATTGCATGTATTAGCATGTTGCAGTGGCATTCGATTTGAATGCCTCCCTAACTCACTAACGGAGCTCCAACGCACTGCAGCGTACCACAACTATAACATGCTACCACACTTTGTGTTGCCTAAACTGTCTGTCCGTTTTTTGGGACATTTAGTGCACTACCACACCGACAATCCATAATTGTAATTGGCTGCCTTAATGCAATGCACATTAACACGCAAAACAACACACCAGGGCACCAAGGTCTGAATGGGCCCTTTACATCTACTTTAATGAATTAATGAACCACAAAAATACAGTTTGCTCCAATAAGACCTTTCATTTTAACAGCTATGACGTCCTATGCAATTTTATTTCCTTTTTTCGAGTCCTTTTCCCCATTCCCATAAATGAGAAGTTAACCTTTGTAGTCTGGGTGCAGAACCACTAAAAGGGTGTTTTTTTAAGTGTACGTTGGGTATTTCAGTGTTCTTCAGGGTGCTTTAGTTCTATTCAGCATTTACAGGGTGAAGGGCGTGGAAGAGGCACGTGCGCCAGTAAACTATACCTGCTGAACTTACAAAGATGTGAGATTGTGGATGTGAAAGAAGTCGTCACTCCTTAAATCCGGCAAATAAATTAAACATATATCAGATTAAATATAGTGTGAGAAGTGGGTTTATTGCAATGATCATAAATATGACAGTACACTATATGATATGTAGAGATAGTTAGTATTGGTACTGTCAAAGGAAACCTGTAGAGAAAAAGTATGGAGTCTGCTATTGCTGGCCTCCTTTTGAATATGTCAGTCCCTTTACTGTCATGATGATCCATTGGCTTACTGCAAATGGCACCCCCAATATTCCGTGCACATTGATTTCAACACTTGGGTATTTCAGTGCAGCACAGTACAAAGATGGGTGCCCCTGTGGGTTGTGGTAAACTGCACTGAAAAAAAACAAAACGTTCCTTTTTTTTTTAGTGGGTTGTGGTGCATTGGTAGTCCATTCAAAAAAAAATGGGCTGCCTTAACATGATGCACCTTATCCTTTATGTAGTGAGAGGGGGGTAGTTTGTACAGGTTAGAAACACTGGCATACCAGCTGAAAGCAGCGGCACAGATGTTGAAACACTTAGTTAAAATAGAGATATGTAAGCGGTGGAAAGCACTGGCATACTAGATGGAGGCAGTGGTACAGATGTTGGCACACTTCGTTAAACTAGAGCTATGTAAGAGGTGTAAAGTAATGGCATACCAGATGAAGGCAGTGGTACAGATGTTGGCACACTTCGTTAAAATGGAGATATGAAAGAGGTGGAAAGCAATGACATACTAAATGAGGGGTATGGCACAGATGTTGGCACGCTTAGTTAAAATGGAGCTATGTAAGAGGTGGAAATTACTGGCATACCAGCTGAAAGTAGCGGCACAGATGTTGAAACACTTAGATAAAATGTAGATATGTAAGAGGTGGAAATTACTGGCATACCAGATGAAGGCAGTGGTACACTTTGTTAAATTGGAGCTATGTCAGAGGTGGAAAGTACTGGCATACTAAATGAAGGGTGTGGCACAGATGTTGGCACACTTAAACATGGGAATACATAAGAGGTTGAAAGTACAGGCGTACTATTGCATATTAGATGAAGGCAGCGGTACAGATGTTGCAAGAAGTGGAATGGATTGGTATACCAGATAAAGGCAGTAGTACAGATGCCATCACGCTTCGGTAAAATGGAAATATATAAGAAAAGTACTGGCGTGGCAGAAGAAGGCAGTGGTACAGATGATGGCACACTTAGTTAAACTGGGAATATGTAAGAGGTGGCAAGTAGTGACGTACTATGGCGTACTAGATGAAGGCAGGGTACAGATGTCAGAACACTTGGTAACAATGGAGATGGCATACCAGATAAAAGAAGCAGTACATACTAGGTGCCGTTGGCAATGTGTAGTGTATGGGCAGGCTTTATAACAGTGAAAAAACAGATGTTGGCACACCTAGTAATCATAGAGATGGACAGTAATTATAACCATATGCATCTATTTTATTGTTTCAATATTCTGATTGAAACCAGTGATCGTATTTCACTAGCAGTTCAATTGCTTTTTGCAGGATTGAATTAAAGATAAGAGCAATGAGATGAATAAAAAATTCTGATCATCATCAAATTCCTCCTATAATGTATAGAACTACTGATGATGGCTGGCCTTATGTGCTTACTTTAACTTTTGACATTGGGAAGAGTGATGCAGATACATTTTATTATTTGGGATGCATGCAGCTATGTTTCAGCCATCCGATGGATGACAAGTGATGAGATCTGATGACATGACGAAGCTACAGTAGGTGTGGAGGTGAGCACCAGGGGTGAAGAAAGGATGACAGCAGGCACACAGGTGGACACACAGCTCTCACCTGGTAAATCATAACTTTGAAGTTTCTCCGTCTCAGCAGCTCCGACTCGTTGCTCTCCAGCTTCTTGATTTGGGCTTGCTGCCTCTCCAGGTTGTGTCTCACCGTCTTCACGTTGACGCTCACCTTCCTCACCTTCTCCAGGAGTTTCACGGCCGTGTTGCTGGTGGTGGCATGGGACTTGGTCAACTTGGTCAGTTCCCCTTGAATGCTGGTCACCGCGTTATCCATCTCCTGCTGCCTGGCCTCCAGCTGATTCTGGGTCAGCTGGATCTGGTCCACGGCTCCGATGATCTTGTCCAGCAGGCTCAGGACCAGCACGCCATTGATCTGATCGGCTTTGATGGGCTCGCTGTCTGAAGCCTCCCCTGGAGGGGTGTCAGGGATGACGGTGGGCTGCTCGACTATCTGCAGGCTTGTATCCGCCATCTTCTCAGCTGTCTTTTAAATTGGCCAAGTTTGGAAAACTTTAATAAGAGATATGAGAAGGGAGCCAGCCGGGTGGGATGCAGAAAGTTTGATGGCACCGATCGGCCGGACGGAAAGATACAGAATGGGAGCTTGTGTGTCGGAGAGCAGAGCTCCGCATAACTGTACTGGGAGGAGGGGGCTCGCTGGACTCCCTCTGTCCCTGTCATTGGGCGGCGCCACCCACAAAATATCGGAGAAGCCCCTCCCTCTCCTCTCCTCAGATGATTAAAATAGTTATAAGGGAGGTGACTGATCTGGTTGCATGCAAGCACAGGCTGAGGAATGTACCAGCAGAGCACACTCTGCTTACCATCTGATGCACATTACTAGAGCTCATTCAAAGCCTATCTCCAGTTACCAAAAACTGTACTACTGTTACAGTAGGCTTACCCCGGCACTGCACATGTTAAATGCTGGTTTTGTGTAGGGGACCTGTGTAAAGCAGTTTTATTTTTCTTGGAAAAATATACTTTATTTTATACAAAATATATAAAAAACAAATTGCTTTTTTTTGGTGGGGAGTAGAATTAACCCTGCACTGCAGCGCCGCATAGCAATACAGTACATTCACACCAATAACTTACATTCACCCAGCGACATGACGTGTAGCTTAACCCCTTGGTGACAGCTGCAGAAAATAGTTTTAGTTATCGGGGACCGGAGCAATTTTGCTATTTTTGCTACGTCTTTGTTTAACCCAAATTTCAATCTTCCTCGTTCATTGCACCTACACATTATATACTATTTTTTAAAGGAGAACTATGGGGTGAGTGATTTTCACTCAACCTCATAATTCGAGCCGACGTGTGACAATGAAACTGTCACACGTCGGCTCAATAGATCGGGAAGTGAGAGAACACATACCGTCACTCGATCACTTCTCCATCATGCCCCTGCAGGGAGCCGTGACTGTCACTCACGGCTCCCTGCAAGGATTCTCCCCCTCCCCGCTCCGATCACCAGCACTGACTGGCAGAACAGACGGGGGAGGGGGCAGGTACAGCTGGTTCTGCCTCTAGATAGGCAGAGCCAGCTGTCAATCACGCAGCTGGGCGGATCCAGACATAAATATCCGGATCCGTTTCAGCTGCGGCGTCTCAGTATACCGCGAGCAGTAGCTCGCGGTACACTGAGCTTAGGGTGACAGGAGGATGCTAGCTTCCTGTCAGCTCCATGGCAGCACACAAATGGGTTAATCCCTCCCTCCTCCCCCTAATCAGGATCGTAACTCATAAAAGCTGAAAGAGTCCCCTGGCTTGCCGTTCCTTTTTTTTCCTCCTACATGTCAGGATCAGAGCAGTGTGCCTACCTAGCAGGGATAGAGTTCTTGCTGTCCGCCTTCTTCTTCTACCTCCTTGAGTTGGCGAAGTCCCTGTGAGCCCTTTCCTAAATGGTGCAGGTCCATGGGAGCCCCGCTGGCGATCCTCGGGGCCTGGCTAACAAAGTGTAAGTACACTGCTGTTGCTCATTATGGGTGGAGGAGATATTCCTACTTGGTCTGGGTGCCTAAAGGTGCCCATACACCTTACAGTTATCTGGAGAATGTTTGTCTTTCAGCAGAAAACGTTTGTCTATTTAGATCAAAATTGACAGGTTAATGGCCTGGTTGTACAATAAAAATCTCTTGATGCAAACTGCACATGCTCAAACGAAAGTTTGACCTTTTGATCAATGTAAATCAGCTAGATGGTGATGCTGACAAGCGTTGTTTGTGAACTACATTGGTCTGTGCATGATGGGTTCGTTGTAAGAAAATTGTGAGATGTCTGCACAACAAAAGTTGTACAATGGCTGTAAGTTGTATGGCCACCTTTACATATGTGATTCTGTGGTGCTGCTAATGCCTAAGCTGACTCTTGCAGGTATTTACCTGAAACACCCATTAGCTTCGGGAAGTGAGAGAACACATACCGTCACTCGATCACTTCTCCATCATGCCCCTGCAGGGAGCCGTGACTGTCACTCACGGCTCCCTGCAAGGATTCTCCCCCTCCCCGCTCCGATCACCAGCACTGACTGGCAGAACAGACGGGGGAGGGGGCAGGTACAGCTGGTTCTGCCTCTAGATAGGCAGAGCCAGCTGTCAATCACGCAGCTGGGCGGATCCAGACATAAATATCCGGATCCGTTTCAGCTGCGGCGTCTCAGTATACCGCGAGCAGTAGCTCGCGGTACACTGAGCTTAGGGTGACAGGAGGATGCTAGCTTCCTGTCAGCTCCATGGCAGCACACAAATGGGTTAATCCCTCCCTCCTCCCCCTAATCAGGATCGTAACTCATAAAAGCTGAAAGAGTCCCCTGGCTTGCCGTTCCTTTTTTTTCCTCCTACATGTCAGGATCAGAGCAGTGTGCCTACCTAGCAGGGATAGAGTTCTTGCTGTCCGCCTTCTTCTTCTACCTCCTTGAGTTGGCGAAGTCCCTGTGAGCCCTTTCCTAAATGGTGCAGGTCCATGGGAGCCCCGCTGGCGATCCTCGGGGCCTGGCTAACAAAGTGTAAGTACACTGCTGTTGCTCATTATGGGTGGAGGAGATATTCCTACTTGGTCTGGGTGCCTAAAGGTGCCCATACACCTTACAGTTATCTGGAGAATGTTTGTCTTTCAGCAGAAAACGTTTGTCTATTTAGATCAAAATTGACAGGTTAATGGCCTGGTTGTACAATAAAAATCTCTTGATGCAAACTGCACATGCTCAAACGAAAGTTTGACCTTTTGATCAATGTAAATCAGCTAGATGGTGATGCTGACAAGCGTTGTTTGTGAACTACATTGGTCTGTGCATGATGGGTTCGTTGTAAGAAAATTGTGAGATGTCTGCACAACAAAAGTTGTACAATGGCTGTAAGTTGTATGGCCACCTTTACATATGTGATTCTGTGGTGCTGCTAATGCCTAAGCTGACTCTTGCAGGTATTTACCTGAAACACCCATTAGCTTGCTTTCAGGTGCTTTAACCCCGCAGGTGCTTGCTGACTGCAGGCTGCTGCGACTTGTAGCTCTGATACTAAATCTTTTAACTGGATCTAAAGGTGGCCATACACTGTACAACCATCACAAGACCATAGTCTTGTGATGGTTGTAAAGTGATTAAAAAAACGTACGATCTGCCCATCTTGGACAGGCAGATCGTACTCTCGATCATCGCAAGCCCGCCCCCCTGAGGGGCGGGCTTCCGATGACCGCAATGCTGAACGGGCAGTGTGCGCGTGCGCACACCGGCCCGTTCAGCATTTGTCTCCCGAGCACCGTTCTAACCAGCCGAAAATCGTACGATTTTCGGCTGGTTTTCTAGCGTGCTCCTTAGACAAAATTTGGTGCAGTGACGCATGGGGGTTCTCAGCTGCCATTGGGATGTGCGGGATCCCTTGTGTGTTCCTGTGCCTTTAAGGAGGTTTGGCTTCCTCCTGACAAACCAATTTGAAATATTCTGCCCCCATGTGCTCCAAGATGGAGACTCTCATAGTTTAGAGTTAGGACCGCACTAAAAGGTGCCTTGGCGCGGCTGTGCGGCTTTCACATTTTCTGCAGAAGACCTGTATCCAAACCTCTGTTATTAACCTTAGTGGTGAGACAAGTTGTTTTACATGCTGGTTTGTGAGTGTGCCATGATGCCTTTCTGCTGTTCTACTGTTCAAAGCCCATTTCGTGTGCACCTTACTGTATAGCTGGTGACAAATTTGTTGAGTGCGTTTGTCATTTGTTTTGCTCCTTAGACAAAAGACGTGCGACCGTACAGTAGAAACGGTCGCACGTCTTCGTTCACACTGCTTGATTCTCGTACGATCGTGGGATTTCCCGCGATTCTCGTACGAGAATCGAGCAGTGTATGGGCACCTTTACAGAAAGGTGTTTGCTAACTCTGTCAGCTTCATCTTGTGCCCTAACTCTTGGGTGCCTTTCTTGTGAGTATTTTGCTGTCACCTGTGATTCCCCAACGTTGGTAATGTTTAAAATGTAACTTATGGAGTTGTTGCTTCATTGCAGGCCTATTCTGCCTGTTATTCAGTATTCTTCTCGTGTATTTCTATGCATTGTGTTAGTGACAAGAGCCCGTTGTGCCATAACCTGTGTGGAGCCGGTGTTTGTGGCTCCTTGATGTGCTGTCTGTGCTCCCAACGATGGTGTTGAAATGCACGCTGTGCGTTCCACTGATGTCATTTCTGCTGCCGGGGAGCTTCCGGCCTCTCCATTGTAAGACTTGCGGCAGCAGGTTGAACTCATGCTATGCGTTCCACCCAGGGGAGAGTGGAACGCAGGCTATGCGTTCCAGTGCAGACAAGTATTCCTTTAGAGATAGATTCTCTAAGCTGTATCCTTAGGATCTTAAACACTCAGATGAATCGCCTGTGGTTAATGCGGCCTTAATGAGGCTGGCAAGGCATGTCACGCTGCCCCTTGGTGACGCTGTTACCCTTAAGGATGTCTTGAACAGATGGGCAGATTTGGATCTTAAAAAGATCTATCCCTTGGCTGGTGGGGCCTGCAAACCTGCAGTTGCTATGGCAGTACCTTCCAAGGCCCTGGAGGCTTGGGGGGACAGCACTGAAGCAGCGGAGACTTCTCACATTGGGTTGCTCAGATAGGGTAGTCGATACTCTTCTTCATTCTAGGAAGCCCAGTACTACTCGTCCTCACATTAAACGCTGCCTTTCTAGTTGCTACCACCTCCCAGTTCCCATGCTGAGGTTCATTCCCAAGGTTGTGACTGACTTTCACATACACCAAGAAAGTGTATTACCAACCTTCAAGTCAGATGATGGAAGCCAGATTAACCGCTTGAACGTAGGTAATACGCTAAAAGCTTATATTTTGTCCACAGAAGGGCTCAGGTCTACGGGTTATCTCTATCGTTCCGGCAGGTGCCAGCAAGGATGCTACAGCATCCAGTAGGCTCACAGCATCCTGGATAGGGAATGCGCTATTGTTAGCATATGAGGCCGTACAGGAAAACAGGAAAATTGTATTTCATACTTACCGTAATTTTCCTTTCCTGTCCAGCTTCATGGCAGCACAAGGCCCACCCGTATAGTAGTCGAGTTACGGAACGGCAAGCCAGGGGACTCTTTCAGCTTTTATGAATTACGATCCTAATTAGGGGGAGGTGAGAGGGATTAACCCATTCGTGTGCTGCCATGGAGCTGGACAGGAAAGGAAAATTACGGTAAGTATGAAATACAATTTTCCTGTTTTGTGTCCTCCCGCTACCCTTAGGAGAACTATGGGGAAAAGCCCTAACCCCGTAGTTTTCCTTTAAAGACCCAGTGTTTAACCTCCTTCCTGGCCAGGCCATTTTTCAGTATTCAGCGCTGCGGTATTTTGACATTTATTCAGTCATGCAACGCTGTAGTGAAATACATTTTATGCCAATTTTTGGTGACAGATAGAGCTTTCTTTTGGTGGGATTTAATCACCACTGGGGGTTTTAATTTTTACTATAAAATAAAAAAAATTACCGAACATTTCGAAAAAAAATTCTGTTTTGCCTACGTTATGTTAAAAAACATTTATTCTTATCCAATTTTTTGGCAAAATATAAAGGACAGGGTCACGTCGGGTAAATCGACACCAAACATGTCAATCTTTAAATTTGCGTACGAAAATACCATTTGACCCCGAAACGTTGCATTAAGTGTATCACACTATGCTACTCATACGTCAATAAACAGAAGTATTTGATTCACTGATGGAGAGGGGGATGTGTCTGGATGGCCAGTAAGGGTGCAGCAACACAGGAATGAGAGGGGGGATGTGCCTGGATAACCAGTAAGGTGCAGCAACGTAAGAATGAGAAGAGAGGGAGATGTGTCTGGATGGCCAGCGAGGTGCAGCAACACAGGAATGAGGGGAGAGGGGGATGTGTCTGGACAGTCAGCAAGGTGCAGCAACGTAGGAATGAGGGGAGAGGGGGATGTGTCTGGACGGCCAGCGAGGTGCAGCAACACAGGAATGAGGGGAGAGGGTGATGTGTCTGGATGGCCAGCGAAGTGCTGCAACGTAGGAATGAGGGCAGAGGGGGATGTCTCTGGACAGCCAGCAAGGTGCAGCAACGTAGGAATGAGGGGAGAGGGGGATGTGTCTGGACGGCCAGCGAGGTGCAGCAACACAGGAATGAGGGGAGAGGGTGATGTGTCTGGATGGCCAGCGAAGTGCTGCAACGTAGGAATGAGGGCAGAGGGGGATGTCTCTGGACAGCCAGCAAGGTGCAGCAACGCATGGATGAGAAAATTTAGGATGATGATTATAGAAGATTACTCAGATTTGTGCAAAATTTTGGCCCACGTCGAAGTGAGCACAATCAATTCCACCACCACCATGTGACAATATAATGAATTGGTGAGCGCCGCTTTTATTAATGTGCTGCAGGAAGCTCTAATTAGGTGGGCATATAGAAAATGGGGTATTTTTGGGCAAGTGCCAGCCATTGGGTGTTTCTGCCCACTCGTTGTATTTTCCAGCACTTCCTGTAACATTCCCTATAATATTAAAAAAAGAAGCATTCCAGTAGGCAAAGTGGGACCCCTTTATTTCTGTCAAAATAGATACTTATTTTAAGGCCCATTCAGACTATGAGCTATGATTCCCCTAAGACAGCTATGCTGTGTCCCCCTTACTCCTCTATAGCTGGTAGTATTCTGCATTGCGCTGTATAGAGGACTACAAATCCCAGCAATAATGCATTATACAGCGCAATGCGGAATAACACCAGCTATAGAGAAGTACAACAAATACCAGGAATAATACATTATACAGCGCAATGCAGAATACCACCAGCTATAATGTACTATTGCTGGGATTTGTTGTATTCCTCTATAGCTGTTGGCATTCTGCATTGTGCTGTATAATGTACTATTGCTGGGATTTGTAGTCCTCTATAGCCGGGGGCCATTCTGCATTCATTGCTGTATAATTTTACACTTTTCATTCACTATATTGCACACCACACTTTTGTTTTCTTTTTTACTTCCACCGCTACAAGCTTGCTCCTGTGATGGACTACACTCTCAATACAAACTAGTAGTCCATCACTGGAGCCATTTTTTACAATTTATTTTATTTTTTATCTGATTAACCGATTAATCGAACGTAATAATCGGCTAACTAATCGATTATGGAAAAAATCGTTAGCTGCAGCTCTAGAATCAGTGGGGTTTTCCTTCGTCAAAAATCGTTGCATGAACATAGCACCTGCGCAAACGGAAATTATTTCAATCCTTCGTCAGAAATTGGTTAACGAGCGGTTTCCAAAATCGACATTTGACTATGCTTGATGGGTATTCGATCTATAATCGAATGAGGGTTCGTGGCAGAAACTACAATTTCTGACTGAAAATCTACTATTGAATGGCCACCTCAAACCTTAAAAATGCATTCAAGTAGCCTAACTATTAACAAAAATGTTGTTTATTTGTGTATCATTCAGCTGTAGATCCTCAGATCATCTCTGAGTTCATGCTGACACTGTTCTTTCTTCTAGAGGGTGTCTACTTTTGTTCCCCATGGTCCCTGTGTGTGTTGTAAAGTAGTCACTGTTCCAAGCTCACTCCTATGATGGACTACAATCTCACTACAAATTCTTAATCTAAACATGAGATTATTATTATTATACAGGATTTATATAGCGCCAACAGTTTGCCCAGCGCTTTACAATATAGGGAAGACATTACAATCACAATACAAATCAAGACAAGATGGTAAGGAGGGCCCTGCCCCTGAGGGCTTACAATCTAAAATGGAGGGGGAAGTGATACATGAGGAGGGAGCTGTGTGGGGATGAGTTGTTTGAGAACGTGATGGTTGAGCGGTTAGGTTGAGGTGGGATAGGCTTTCCTGAAGAGATGAGTCTTTAGGGAATGCCTAAAGGCAGTCAAGGTGGGCGACAGACGGACAGGTTGGGGTAAAGAGTTCCAGAGGATGGTAGAGACTCTAGAGAAGTCCTGGAGGCAAGCTTGGGAGGAGTTGACAAGGGAGCTGGAAAGCAGGAGGTCTTGGGGATGAGCAGACCGACGCTTAGGGTGATACTTTGAGACCAGGTTTGAGATATAGCTGGGGGCGGAGTTGTGGACGGCTTTGTAACTGATTGTTAATATTTTGAATTTTATCCTTTGGGCTATTGGAAGCCAGTGCAGGGATTGACAGAGGGGGGTGCAGACACTGAGCGGTTGGTTAGGTGGATGAGTCTAGCAGCTGCATTCATGATAGACTGAAGGGGGTATAGCCTGTGTAGCGGAAGGCCAATGAGGAGGGAGTTGCAATAGTCAAGACGAGATATAACCAGCGACTGGATGAGTAATTTTGCGGTTTCTTTGGTGAGGAAGGGGCGTATTTTGGAGTCCATTATGAGAGTGAGCTTGGAGCGGTGGTCCATGGGAACAGTGGACCATGGGGAACAAAAGTAGCCACCCTTCAGAAGGAAGGACAGTATCCACATGAATTCAGAGGTGATTTACAGCCGAGTGATACACAAAGAAGATACATATTGTTAATAGTTGGGGTACTAGAATGCTTTTCTAAGATTTAAATCCTGAGTTTAGTGTCACTTTTAACCCCTTTTTAATCCTAATTACTTTTTTAAGCCCTATATCACCTTCTTCTCTTAACTTGTTTTGCTGCCTTTTTTTTATTGTTATATGTAAGCTTGGGAGTTTTGTATTCATTTGTTTTTCAACATTGCATGTACCAGATACTTTCAATACATTTACAAAATGGACAAATCATAGCATAACATTTCACTTTGGATAAGATATATGCTATTTTATTTCCCTTATGAATGGACAGATTATGGTCATCTGTATATTCATGAAATTCTGGTTCCCCACATGCTCATTATGACTAACTCACACTAATTAAACCACATGACAACACCTCCTCACCCTTCTGTTTATCGTGGACCAAAATGTGGAAATCTTAGGGCTGTCTTAGTTACTATTGGCTAATATTTATGACTGCACCTTGCTGCTTGCATTTTTAAAATAAAACTTTCAGAGGGGGATTTATCAAATCTGGAGCAGACAAAATCTGGAGCAGTTGTCCATAGCAACCAATCAACTTCTCTCTTTTTAATTTTCATATCCTAACTGAACAAACTGAAAAGGGAAGCTGACTGGTTACTGTGCACAGCTGCTCCAGATTTTGTCTGCTCTAGTTTTGATAAATTCCCCTTTCAGTATATCCAGTGTTTAGAGCTAAAATGCTCCAGCTCAGTATGTGGCAGGTGGGTGGGCACGCCTGAGAGGAGAATGGAAAACTCTGCTTATTATGGCAAGTGGAAAAGTGCTTGAAATCATTAACAGTCAGATGTTTCCCCTCTAGGAACACTCCCTTTGTCTGTCAGAGGATTCCTAACAGAGGGGAGTAACAGGGCAGTGCTGAATGTGTAGGAATTCCAAGGATCACGTAAGGGCTTAGGTTCAAGAGTAGGTAGGAAAACTGGTTACAGCAGGTGGAAATATGACTTATTATCTGACTATGAATAGCATATAGAGCAGGGGTACTGAATTAGAATTCAAGGAGGTCCAGCATGTAAAATCCTGGTTCGGACAGAATGGTCACCTAATCTGTGTCTGGACTGTGGTTGGCCACTTAGGCTGCACAGCTGTTGCTGTGTGTTTTTAAACACACTGTTTATTTTATTTTTATTTTTTGTTAGGACGAGTGACATTACCCTTACATTGGTTATCCCCATCAGAGTGCCGCCATTCGTAATTAATGTAAGAGAGGACTCTGATGGGGACAGCCATTGTAACGGGACATTGTCATGAGAACAGCCAATGTAAAAGGGCTCCCGAATGGGGATAACTAATTATTATATGTCCACATCAGAGTGCCCCCTTTCATTGGTTGTCCCCTATAGTGTGCCCCTTTTATATTGTCCCCACATAACTTAGTTTGCTTTACTTTAAATGGTAGGCCAGGGGTGGGATGGAGCAGGCTGCAGGAGAGGAAGGATTTTCTTTCTGTGATGCTGTGGGAAAGGTACATATTCAACGTCACTGGTTGCTAGGAACACTGGTGGTCCTAGCCAGTGGCAAAACTAGGGGGGCAGACGCCGCATCAGTGGGGGGAGGGGGGTGTCGCTGGTAGGATTCGTGAAGGATCCAGGGGGAAAATGAAAAGAAAATTAAAAAAAGCAGCCACCTCAGCAGTGAACACTTATGTCACCTCTCCCCTCTTGGCCGCTCTGTATCAGCAGCGGCTGAGGAGTAAAAGAAGCAGTTCAGCTGCTTTTTGAAGTGCCTGCTTCAATGATTGGGCTCCTTCGCAGCCACCTGCAGAGCTACCATTGGCCGACTGAGAGCAGGAGAGTGGGTCCTAAAGTGAGGGGACAAGGAAGCGGTTGGAGCCATCACCTTAGGACATGGAGGCAACATTGCTGCCCCCCCCCACCACCAGAGAGGAGGAGGACATGGGGACAGAGCTCTGGAATTAGATCAACTATGTGCACTGTAAATCTCTGTTCTTTCACACCACTGACCTCTGTACTGTGCGTCACACCGCTGACCTCTGTACTGTGCGTCACGCCGCTGACCTCTGTACTGTGCATCACGTCCCTGACCTCTGTACTGTGCGTCATGCCACTAGCCTCTGTACTGTGCGTCACACCGCTGGCCTCTGTACTGTGCATCACACCGCTGGCCTCTGTATTCTGTGTCATACCACTGACCTCTGTACTGTGCGTCACACCGCTGGCCTCTGTATTCTGCTTCATACCACTGACCTCTGTACTGTGCGTCACAATGCTGACTTCTGTACTGTGCGTCACAACGCTGACCTCTGTACTGTGCATCACACCGCTGACTTCTGTACTGTGCGTCACACATCTGACCTCTGTACTCTGCATCACGCCACTGGCCTCTGTACTGTGTGTCACACCGCTGGCCTCTGTACTGTGCATCACACTGCTGGCCTCTGTATTCTGTGTCATACCGCTGACCTCTGTACTGTGCGTCACACCGCTGGCCTCTGTATTCTGCTTCATACCACCGACCTCTGTACTGTGCGTCACAACGCTGACCTCGGTACTGTGCGTCACAACGCTGACCTCTTTACTGTGCATCACACCGCTGACCTCTGTACTGTGCTTCACACATCTGACCTCTGTACTGTGCGTCACACATCTGACCTCTGCAGTGTGCTTCACACCACTGACCTCCGCATTACTTCTGACATCAGGCCGTCACCCTGGAGCAACAGAGTATGAATCTTCATATCATTCTGCATTACTGTTTAATGTATTGCTGGAATTTGTAGTCTTCTATAGCTGATGGTATTCTGCAATGCTGTATGATGTATTGCAGGGATTTGTAGTCCTCTATAGCTGATGGTATTCTGCATTGCTTTTTAATGTATTGCTGTGTAATGTACCTCCGTGGTGGATCAGTGTCTTTAGATCCACTTCTGTGCTCTCTTCTTTTGGTGCTGCGGTGCCCCTACTGATCCACCATGGAGGTGAGCCTTGAAATCACTTAATTCAAGTCCCTCCTCCATTACAGATTATAAGGTGCACTGCCAGGAAAATAGAAGCAAGCCCAGAAGCGGTGACAAAAAAAAAGCACAGAGCCCAGAAGTGTGGGGTGGTAGCGGGGGGTTGGATAGAAAACTGAGTCTTTGCCCCGGGTGACAGAATGTCTAGCTACGCCATTGGTCCTCCTAGCAACCAATGACTTCAGTAGGTGGGCACCTGACAGTATTGGTTGATAGGAAGCCAATAGTCCTAGCAACCAATAAAGGGGGGCCTGCCTCAGAGGCTGGTGCAGGTTGGCAATTCCGGTCTGGACAGAACTGCCACACGGTTCGTGTCCAGACCGCGATCCGCCATATTCAGATGGGCATATTGTGAACTTTGTTCTTTTTATATTTTCTTATATGGAAACTATAATTTTTGATCAATTATTGATTGATTTATATTTTTTCTTTGTAAGTCATCAAGTTTATAAAATTATTTTTTACCACTTTTTATTATTGGTATACAATCTGTATAGAACAAATTACGATTTATTAAAGGGTTTATCTTTGGATTTTGGGTATAGATTTTAAGGGGAGACCCCACGCAAAAAACTCAAAAAAGAGTGGACCCCCTTTTACAGGAGTCCCCCCCTTCACATCAAAGTCCTCAATACCCCCTTCACATCCTACATTCACATTGAAGTGCAGGCTGTGGCAGCATGGTAGGGGGGCAAGAAAGGCAAAGCAGGCCTGGACAGAGTTGAAGTTTTGTCCTTTTTTCGAATGGATACCACCCTCATTGGATTAGCATGATTGGTTTCCATGGTGCTGCTGCCCAGCCCACCTGCACCATGGAAACGGGCACTATGCAAAAATGTCCCTGCACCCCTACGAACGCCGGAGGGACCCTGGTTGAGAAAGCCTGCTCTATGCAAAAGGTAAAAAAAAAACACTTTGGGCCAGGGTGTAACTTTAAGGAAAACCTAACCTAAGCATTTAGCAAAAAATAACAATATTCTTATATACAATATCATTGTTTTTCCACCCAATTCCTAAGAAATTACTGTGAAAACTATAGATGAAGATTTAAAATATCATGAAAACAAGAAGATGTTTCTAGGGTATATGTCAGGGATTTTTCTATTCCACATGCTCCTACTTGTTTCCATATACATTCATTGTTCATTCAAACCTACGTGCCACATTCTTCAGAACAGAAGATAATTTGATGCTGGGTACAAGATCAGCCCTGTCTCTGGATCAGCTGTTGCCAAAGGCTGTTTTCCTATATGGGCATAACTGTTATAAAAAGGTTAAAGTTGATAGCCAGCTACCAAAAAAAATTAGTAACTCTGTCACCCCCTGCCAATGAGCAACATTCGCTTTTTTTGTTTGTGTCCTAAAAATATGTGATTTATTCCTTGTGGTCACATGACTGTCCCATCTTCAGATTGTTGGGACGAATGCTTCCAGCAGGGCCACCTACTGAGCGAACTTCTGCCGGGTCTTGATGAAATTCGCTTAGTATATGGCCAGCTGTGAAATAAAGGTTATTGCTCAACCCCACACTGAAGGGGCAAAACTTTGTAAAGAAAAGCAGACAGATCTGTGAAACTGTCACTTATGGAACAGTAAATAAGGAGTATTTTGTGTGTACAAAGATTGCCGAATATGTGTGCAATATATACTGTGAGTAAGGTGAGACCATCTTTAACCATGTTCCTTTTGACCACGCCCAATATCCAGCGTAATTCAACCTAGGGTTGCCACCTTTTCTTCAGGCCAAACCCGAACACTATAGCGCTTCACAGCAATTTGTTTGTAAAGTATTACACTATGCATGTATTTTGTAAACTGCCAGACGAAAGCGCTGCTCTCCACCCCTGCTGGCTGGCTGGCTGCCGGAGGAAGATTCGTCCCTCACGGCTCCCTCTCTCCCTGATGTCACTTCCTCCCACTACAGCCGCCGAGGAAACAGAGGAGGGAGGGAGAGTCGAGGAACAGGAGACAGCGCCACCCAGCGTCCGCCGCAAGAAATGCAGGTATGCGGCATTGTAATGTTTGAATCATGTGCCCGTGCGGGAGGTGGCCACAGACCCGGGCACATGATTCCAAACCCGGGTTGTACGGGTGAAACCCGTACGGGTGGCAACCCTAATTCAACCACACCCATTCTTCAATGCAGCATGCAGGGCCGGATTTGCCACAAGGCCACCGAGGCCTGGCCTCGGGTTGGCAGGGAGCAGAGGGGCGGCAGGGGTGTGTAATATCACGACGCCCAGGACAAGCAGTTCTTGGCGCCAGGTGGTAAATTGTTTTCTTGGGCAAGCAGGGCTAAATGTACAGCAGGGAAGCTGCTTGTTTGTTTACAAGTGATCTCGGCGATGTCGACGAGATCACTTGTATGCAGCCGTCAGGTCCGTCTTCCCTCCGTGGTCACCCCGCGCTTACCTTTCTCCTTGCTGGCTCTGTCTTCCCTCGCCGCTGAGTAAGGTGTCTTTAGGATGAAGAGCGGGAAGCAGAGTGGAGAACGTCTGTTCTTCACTCTGCTCTGTGTAAACAGTGAGTGAGCTGCCTTCCCCTCTCAGCTGTCTGAGGGGTTCCAACACAGTGCTGTGCTAGAACTTCTGTATTGGAGGTGACAGGTTCAATAAAGAAAATCTGTCACCTCCAAATGCTATCACACAGGGCCTTGTTAGCTCCTATATGATAGCAATAAAGTTAAGTGATAAAAAATTATTAAATAATCTACATCTGCCCTCCTGATGTCCCATGACTATTAAGTTGACTTCCATTATTGCAAAAGGTCTAAATAGTCCCTTTAAGCATCGCAGACTCCTATAAAACGCACATAGATTGTGTAGCGATGCAGGAAACTAATTTCGCAAGAAACAAAATTCCTCATTTCACTTTTAAAGACTTTCCTCAACTATTCCTCTCATGTACCCACAGATGGTTGATATATTATCCTAACCTGTGAGATTAATGCAATTTTGTATACTATTGTAAATGTGTATGCCCCAATTGTCGGATAGGTGACATTTTTAAAAAGACTCCCCATTCTAATTGATAAACATAAAGTGGGAACACTCTTGATTGGAGGTGACTTTAATGCTATTCATGATAAATCCTTAGACTCTTCCTCGTGAGGTGTATCTCATCATCATTTACTTTTTTACATTTTTTTTATAAATATAAAAAGTCAAAGATGATAAGATGAATACAAATGTAAAAAAGTAAAAAAACAAGACAAAATAAAAAAGTAAAAGTAAAAAAATAAATAAAGAAACAATAAAAAATAAATAAAACTAACCCTGCAGCCCCAGCCATCCCGTTGCCTTTCTCCTATCTATCTATCTATCTATCTATCTATCTATCTATCTATCTACTGTATATACACTGGGGGGAATTTATCAAAGCAATTACGACAGTTTCAGCCTCTTAGATCATTTTTTTAAATGTGCAAATCTGTATTTTAACATGTGCCCCTGTTTTCACCTGAGCTTGCACTACTTTTCCAACTGCACATGTTTTTTGCACGTGTTTTGCACCTGTTTTCTTCAGAGCTTGCAATACTTTTTCAATTACATGTTTTTTGCACGTGTTTTGCGCCTGTTTTCTTCAGAGCTTGCACTACTTTGTCAACTGCACGTTTTTTGCACCTTTTTTCATCTGCACTTGTTCTGGGGCTGTATGAAACTGGAGCATCACCTAAGAAAACAATCACAACTTAAGAAGTCCCCATGACCACTTCTTCAAGATGCGACAGTTAAGCTTTTTGCCTGAAGTTACGAGTCTTCTTTCCTGGAGTCTGTTAAACCTCATTTATCAACAACATTACACTAGATTGATAAATCTGGTGCAAATATATTCAGTGCAAGTTCAAACACTCGCAATTGCCATGATA
This sequence comes from Nanorana parkeri, assembly GCF_000935625.1. Taxonomy (NCBI): domain Eukaryota; kingdom Metazoa; phylum Chordata; class Amphibia; order Anura; family Dicroglossidae; genus Nanorana; species Nanorana parkeri. The sequence goes on along the minus strand of NW_017306975.1, from coordinate 237,504 downwards.
AATTCCCCCCCAACATGTCTAATGAAAATTACATTTATTATCAAGGCTTAGACTGCATTGAAAAATAAGGTGCAAATAACGTAGAAAATTTGTCACTTGAAGAAAGAAAAGTGGAACTCCCTTGATAAATCTCCCCCACTGTATATGGGAGAATCAAAAAGTAAAGTAAAAATACATGTAATGGCATTTGTTGTATTGTTAAACTGGCTTCTGTATTCCTGCAGAGAAGAAGCTTTTCAGCTGCTGCTGGAGCCAGGTGTGCTCCACTTCCTTTACTTTATCATCTGAGGTGAACCTGCGACCGCGGAGCACCTCCTTCCTTTGGCTCTGTGAGTTGTAGTGGTCAGAGGCGGCTCTAGAGTTTGCAAGGCCTTAGGCGAAACCTAAACATGAGGCCCCACTCAGGCCTGTGGGGTCTCACCAGGGCCCTGTAGGGTTTAACCAGACTGGTGAGACCCTACAAAGCCCTGCTTTAACCAGGGCTCTGTAGGGTCTCACCAGGGCTCTTAGCAGCTTGGTTAAACCCCATAGAGCCCTGGTGAGATACCACAGGGCCCTGGTTACACCAGGGCTCTGTAGGGTCACACCAGCCTGATTATACCCCTCAGAGCCCTCGTGAGACCCCACACAACCCTGGTTAAAACAGGGCTCTGAGGGGTCTCACCAGGGCTCCAAGGGGTCTCACCAGCCTGGTTAGACCCCACAGAGCCCTGGTGAGACCCCACAGAGCCCTGGTGAGACCCCACAGAGCCCTGGTGAGACCCCACAGAGCCCTGGTGAGACCCCTCAGAGCCCTGGTGAGATCCACAGGGCCCTGGTTACACCAGGGCTCTGTAGGGTCTCACCATGGCTATGTGGGGGTCTCGCCAGCCTGGTTAGACCCCTCAGAGCCCTGGTGAGATCCACAGGGCCCTGGTTAAACCCTGCTATCACAATCTTTGGGCTAGCAAAACAGGGATGAGATAATAGGCAAAATAGCCAGTTAGGTGCTTTCATCACACCTTATTAAACTGGCCGTTTGCATTGCAATCACTGTCCACTTCTTGCGATCTGTCTTGCGATGAGAAGCGGAAAGAAGAATCTTTGCTCCTCAATACAGCTACAAAAACCAGTGCACATAGGAATATTTACACCATGACAGGCCGCCCATTTGTCACACCGGTTGTGATAAATAGCCTATTCCTGCCATAAGGAAAGGAGAAAATCTTTTCTTTGGAGCACTCATTGAAGCAGCACAAAACATGGACCTCTACTCTTTACTCATCCATTGCTTCCTACTACTGTGTCCACTGCACAGTCTGCATCTGTGCATGATTTATCTTTGTAGCAGGAATGCTGCACTTTGGAAATGTACTCATTTAGCATCAGGGTGAACCATAGTGCTAAGTGTGATGGGACTGCTTTGAGATGCTGCCACAGTGGCACAAAGGAGTGTAATGTTTGAGGGCATGGCTTCTGTACAGAAGATTTTTAACTCTGCAAACTTTGCTTATACTTGAGATATGTTAACATTGTTTTGCTTTTATGGGCCGAAGAACAGAGCTCGGCCACTGTACATAAGGTGTGTTCACACTGATCTCAACAGTCTTATATAGTCTACATGTCAGGCCAGGCACAGCGATAAGCGTTGATAGCAAACGCTAGTGTGTACTGCCAGCACATTCCACAAGGGATTTAGTCATAGTTACTCAATCACTGGTCTGTGGGTCACAAGCCAGACATGTTGCATTCAAATGAAGATGTGCCCAAAAAAAAGCTTTGTAACAGGCTTGATTACATCTACCAAGAGCTGCAAATAAGTAAAGAAAATGTAGTGAAAAAAAATTATAGAATGTATGAAAAATAATGACATACTATGTACAGTAATAGCTATGCACAGGGCTGGATTAACATAGAGGGGTTTGGAGCACTAGCTCCAAACCCATCACTAAAAATAGGCCCTGCCGTTAGATTTACATATGAATGAATTGCAGTGTTTACATATGAATGAGTCACAGCTAAATAACACGGTTCATTTATATGCACATTATGACGTGTGAGCCCCCCCTTCCCAAATTATAGAAGGTGGTACAGTCTGGGATTCTGGCAGTGACTCCTCGCATGAAAGGTATGTCACTTCAGGTGTGCTTCATCCACAGTCTGCTTTATATGTGTGGTAACTCTGTGGTAACATGTCATTGATAAGGCAGGGGTGTCAAACTAAATTTAATGGTGGGCCGCATCAACATTATGGTTGCCCTCAAAGGTATCTGTAAGACTATATAAATGTATCTAATCTTTATCATAATTGCCTCTGCATTCGATTATCACTGGTTTTAGTAATAACTTAATACCTAGAGCTGAAAGAAGAAGTCTAGGAAATGGCCTGGTGGGCCGGATTCGGCCCCTGGGCCTTGAGTTTGACATATGTGCCGGGCTAGAAAAATCCACTTGTCTTAGACGAGAGGACGGTGGAGCCCGACGAGCAGCTTCCCGGCCGGCCGTTGTAATTACACGGCCGGCAGGGAGCTTAACACAGTCAAGAGATCGAGCGTCTCTAGAGACGCTCGATCGCTTGTATTAGCACCTGTCACTGCCGTTGCCCGTCCCGAGATCCGCTGTGCCCGATGTGGCCGGGACCGTCACGGCTCTGTGACAGGAGATCAAAGGGAGTTAAGTATATGAACTCCCTTTGATCTCCTCTCAGCCCCCGAATGCAGGAAGTGATGTATATTACATCACTTCCTGCATTCAGTGTCACTCTCCAGCTAGAGATGCTGATGAAGCAGATCTCTGCTTCATCAGCTTCTCTGGGGGTCCCTAGGTGACATTAGGGGTCTTGGAGACCCCTGATGTCTCCATAAAGAGGACCTGTCATGTAAATTGTCATGTAAAAAAAGAAAATACAAAATACAAAAATTAAAGAATCATTAAAAAAAAGCATTCAAAAAATGAAAAAATAAATGTTTTTTAAGTCCCCTGCCCCCCACATACACGCAGATATGCGTCGGGTGAGCCTACGCGCGAAAGCGACGATTGCACTTATTGTGCCGCACATGTTACCTATCGCCGCAAACATCAGAGTGGGAGCAATAATTTTAGAGCCATTAATTACTGATAACACTAAACTGATGAGCGGTAAAAGCGTCTATGTGCAATTTTTCAGTGTGGTCATCTTTTGCGATTTTGCGGGCGCACGCAATTTTAAGGCTTTACATGTTTGGTGTCTATTTACCCGACGTGACCCCGACTTTTATGTTTTACCAAAAATATGGGTAAGAATAGATGTTTTATAACATAATGTAGGGGGAAACTTTGTTTTGTTTTTACATTTACAGTACTTTTTTCATTATATAGTAAAAAAAAAAAATAACCCCCACCCCTCAGTGGTGATTATATACCTCCAAAAGAAAGCTCTATCTGTCCCCAAAAAATATTAACATAAATTGCAAGGCTATAGTCCGTTCATGCTGACTAGTGACATTTTTGACTGACTGATGAGACACCCTAAAATTTTTCAAGCCCTGCCTATAACATATAACAGGAGCAGAAATAGCAATAAACAAGTAACAGGGTTCAGGACTGCAAACAGTTTTTTAATGCAAAGGCTGTGCAGTGCTGGTGCAGAGCATCAGAGCGAAGATCTTCAGAATGTGGCTGTAGGTAAGTATTGTATTCTGTGGGTTACATTGAGGATAGAGGGGTAAGCAAAAAGGGAAATCACCCTAAAATTGACATTGTCTGTACTCTATGCAGGTGTCTGCTGGACGTACAGTGTACGTCTCCCGTCACGAAGGGGTTAAGCAGCTTCATATGTAGCAAACCCCAACTGCCCAGTTACAAACAATGTTCCTGATATAAGTAAGGGCAGAGTAGAGATTTGCTTGAAAGAAATAATAGATATGAGATGATTGACTGTCTGGCCAGTTTTGATTGGATCGAGTGATCATTATGCTTATGGGTCACTTCATAAAGTGTACCCATGTGGACTGGAAGACAGTACAGCTATATTTCATATCTGTCCTATTTTGATTATATAGATGGAATGTCTAGTAATGCACAGCTCTGTAATAGGTATCTATGCTGGTACTGATTTCCTTTCAAGCTCTTCACAAGGCAGTGTGAATGTTTGAGAAGCATCCAAGGTGCTGACCCGGACAGCCTCTCCCAGGCTGTTTTAAGGATGTTTCCATGGCAACAGAGCTTCCCTGGAATGCTGTGAGGGAGTGGAATTTCTGACGTTCTTGCTTCACTCAACACTTCCAGGTACCTGGCAAAAAAAGGTGCCAGTTATGTGAGGGTAAGAGGGGTGAGAGCCAATGAAGAGTTACATTCCGAGCATAGCTGTGAATTGCACTCCTACATATCAATGCCCAAGTTTGACTGAGAGCAGATATATGGAAGGACTACCTGAACTAAATATACAGAAGTGACGTTGAGATATTGGTGTATTTGTGTGTGCATATATTGAATAGGAGTACACTTTAGGGAATGGTAGATAAAACTAATACTCTGAACTATGTACACATTTCAGCTCCCAAATATCCCTCATTTGGAGTGACTGTCCAAGTTTGGGAAGCAAATCCCAATGTCCTTCCTTTCTCCTCAGGTGTCCCTATAGTATGGACCTCTATATACATGTACTATTTAATTAATAAAGTGTTATCCTTTCATCCAACCTCTAAAGGTGGCCATACACTGTACAACCCTCGCAAAACTTTTATCTTGCGAGCGTTGTAAAGTAATGAAAAAACACATACGACCTGCCCATCATGGACAAACAGATCATACTTGCGATCATTGCAAGCCCGCTGAGGGGCGGGCTTCCGATGACTGCAATGCTGAACGGGCAGTGTGCGCGTGTCTACAAGCACGCCACTAACCCGCCGAGAATCATACGATTTTTGCAGCCTGATTGTTCGATGGAAGACGTGCGATCATACAGTAGAAACGGTCGCACGTCTTCCATACACTTTGCGATTCTCGTACGATCGCGGGATTTCCCGCGATAATCGTACAGTGTATGGGCACCTTAAGGGCTCATTCTCACGGTTGTACACCACCCAGACCAGTGTATTTCTGTGACAGGTGAGGCCAAGTGTTTTAGATTAGCTGTGGTCAGGATGCCTGTACAAATCAATGGCAGACTAACTGTTAGAGGCTGGGACAGATGAATGGCCCTAAAAGCAGAGTCTTTGTCTCCAGGGCTGTTCATCTGTCCCTAACCACAGGTATTTGCTCCATGTGTGTATACATGTTGACAGCTGCAGAGCCCCTCAGCCTGTCACTGATTTGTATAGGCTGAGCGGCCACAGCTAATCAGAAACATTTTGCTGTACCTGCCACAGAAATACACTGATCTGGGTGATGTACAATAATAAATGACCAAGTGAATAAATTGCCTGATGGGATATAAAGGAATTTGCATGGCTCTGCCCACTGTCATGAAATGAGGAATAATCCTCTTATTTTTTGGATATGTGATGGAATGAGATATATGTGAGTATCTTCTTTTCTAAGAAGGCTTTACTGTGTTGGGCACTGATTTGGTTGGAGGACTTTTCTGCAGAATACATTTCACAGTCCACAAAACTCAGGGAGTGTCTTTCATTCCTAAAAGGTTGAAGGTATGCACCAAGTAAGTTGCAGAACACTGGAGTTCAAATGGGTGTATTGAAGCAAATCTCCAGGCAAACAGCTAAATACACAAACCAAATACATATTTACTTGGTAGGGCAGATTTATTTCTACTCATGCAGTTCTGAGGCAGAAGACCTAATTTTAATCTGCTGCAGTTCAGTAACACTCAAACATCCCTCCGCTAAATTGTGACTGGACTGTGAAAAGAGAAGCAGGACACTGATGAGCTCATCTCTCTGTTACGCTGCTGCCATCTTTTATCAGTATGTTCCTTGCACTGCAGAACAACTGATTGGCTCCATGCACTGCTTCTGTTTCCCCCAGTCTGAGTTCTGCAGTACAGGGGAATTTAAGAGGCTGATACCAGGTCTAATTCAGGTACTACCACGGCATTTAAAAATACATCTAAGGATGTAATAATGAATACAGAGATGCCTGGAGTTGAACTTTAAGGGCTTGTTCACGCCATCTCCAGACCAGAGTGTTTTTCATCTGAACCAAAAACACATACACAGTAATTCCAATGGTAAAAATGAGGCAGGTTCACACCACTGCATTCAGTTCCAGAGCTGTACACCTTGCTGCATCTTTTCTGGTCTGTAACACATAAAAATGCATGTAAACACATGGAAATGCACCTAAAACTCAAGCTAAACCAATTGAGACAAAAAAAGCATTGGATCACATCAAAAACACGTTAAAAATGTGCATAACCACGTTTGAAAAAATACATACAGGTCTGGTCTGGAGATGGTGTGAACAAGCCCTTAGGAAAACTTTACAGCAAAATGCCTCGGCACCTCGGCATCCGCATCTGTGATTGCTCCTACTCCTCCTTCTCATCCTCCCTGACACCGTGCTCCCGCCTGCGGACCCTTGGTGAGACACCGTAGCCCAGACAGCCCTGAGAGTCGCACAGCCCTGAGAGTCGCACAGCCCTGAGAGTCGCACAGCCCACCTAAGAGTTCCACAGCCCACCTGATTGTCGCACAGCTCACTTGATTGTCGCACAGCCCTCCTGAGTGTCGCACAGCCCACCTGAGAGCCCGCACAGCCCATCTGAGAGCACGCACAGGCCACCAGGAGACATCAGGGTGCCAACCTAGAACAACACAGATTATATAGCTTCATATTATTTTGTATTGCTGTATAATGTATTGCTGAGAATTGTAGTCTTCTATAGCTCGTCTCATTACTCCCTCCCCTGGCTGCCTCTTCTCGCTCTCTCCTCTATATTCTAAAAAATGCGTGGTGCTAGAGTGTTCGGGTTCCACTTGAAGAAAAGGTGGCAACCCTATTGTAGCATTCATGTTTCTGTTAGCACAGATATCCTATAAGCAGGGGCGGACTGGGCCAGGGGGCAGGGTGGCAATTGCCCTCCGGGCCTCTCTGATGCCACCGCGAACGGCCCCTTGACCCCCGGCCACTGCCACCTGCACCTGGCCGCCAGCCCTCCGCAACCGACGCGGCTCTGTGAATGGTGCGGCCGCTGCTCCTCAAGGATCCCCGCCTCAACCTTGCTGCTGCCAGACCCGCCCACCTGCATCCACACGCCGCACCTCCCCCCCGCCTCACATGCACCGCCCACAGCCACGATCGGCACAGGGACACGGGGAGAAGAAGTAAGGAGGAGCAGGCGTGAGGGGATGACGGCCGCCGACAGACAGTCCCGATCTCAGAAGCAAGTTGCTGGAAGACTGCTCAGGTACGCCCACATGGTGCTCTACAATGTATTGCTGGGATAGTTGGATTTGTAGTCCTCTGTAACTGACGGTATATTGCGCTGTACTGTATATTATACCATCAGCTATAGAGGACTACAAATCCCAGCAATACATTATGCACTGCATATATAATGTATTGCTGGGATTTGTTGGACTCCTATATAGCTGGTGGTATTCTGCATTGCGCTGTATGGGGGACTATAAACCCCAGCAATAATACATTATACAGCGCAATGCGGAATTCCATCAGCTATAACGTACTATTGCTGGGATTTGTAGTCTCCAATACAGCAAAATGCAGAATACCACCAGCTATAGAGGACTACAAATCCCAGCAATAGTACATTATAGCTGGTGGAATTCCACATTGCGCTGTATAATGTATTGCTGGGACTTGTAGTCCTATATAGTTGGTGGTATTATTCTGCATTGTGCTGTACAATGTATTGCTGGGATTTGTAGTCCTCTATAGTTGGTGGTATTCTGCATTGTGCTGTATAATGTATTGCTGGGTTTTGTAGTCCTCTATAGCCAGTGCCATTTTGCATTGATTATTTTACACTTTCCATTTCACTATATTGCACACCACACTTTTTTTTTCTTATTTCCACTGCTCCAAGCTTGCTCCTGTGATGGACTACAATCTCAATACAAACTAGTAGTCCTTCACTGGAGCCTTTTGTTTTGGCACTGACCACCTGGCGTTCCGCATTGGCCACCTGAAAGCCTAATTAGGGAGCCGCCTCTGCTGCACACACACGCACCCGTGAAACTCTCTGGACCCCTGGTGAGAGCCCGCACAGCCCACCTGAGACCCTTTAGACATCAGGCGGAGAACCCAGAGCAACAGAGTATGTAGCTTCATATTATTCTGCATTGCACTGTATAATGTATTGTTGGGATTTGCAGTTCTCTATAGCTGATGCTGTTCTGCATTGCTGTATAATGGTATTGCTGGGAATTGTAGTTCTCTATAGCTGTTGGTAGTCATTATTGCTGGGATTTATAGTCCGCTATAGCTGATGGTATTCTGCATTGTTGTGTAATGTATTGCTTGGAGTTGTAGTTCTCTATAGCCAATGCCATTCTGCAATGCTGTACAATGTATTTCTGGCGAGGCATCCCTCCACTACCAGTGTGCTTTACATTTCCTAAACCGATAAATACATTCACACTACTGTTACAAGGATGGCAAAAGTGGCAGACAGGGGCGGGGAGAAGGCAGGGAAGAGGTAGAGCGGGAGGGGGGCCAAGTTGCCGCACCATGGGCCTCTGGGTTGTACTTGCCCCCTGGGCTAAAAGTTGCCAGTCAGCCCCTGCCTATAAGTCTGCCTTCATTGTACATCTCTAAAATGAAGGGAATTCCCTTACATACAGAAGTGTATTTATACAGTAACAAGGTGCTTGTGAGCGCTGAATTAAATAAGCACATTCTGTGAACTGCAGTGCCAGGTGCTATTTCAAAGGTGCTCCATAATGAAAAATGGAGCAGTGTAAAAATGCTAGGGGGAGATGACGGAGCTGGTACTCCAGGAGTTAAATCTGTATGAAGGCATTCCCTTTTGGCAGTATTCCCAGAATGTGCAGGTTTCCAACAACAACATAAGGAAAATGGAAAGGCTGAAGCATTAATAGTGTTTATTCCTGGACTCTACCTTGTGAATCGGAATCCCAGAGCAGGTCTGGCCCCGCTGACTAATGTTTTCATTAGAGGGAGATAAGGCAGCTAGGAGCATATGTGCAATGGGTGAGCCTGAAGTGGGAGCTCAAACATTCCACTAATGAAGGAAAATCTGATGTGCATTTGAACTGCGTTTCAGTTCACTAAAACCAAAGCTCATTTAGGAGCTTATACGTACAGGACATGATAGTTTTACACTTATATATGCGTAGCCGATGTAGTAGCAATGCTCAATCATTTTTTTTATTGTCCACGCAGAACTGTTAGTCTAGTTTTGGAATGGAAGACAATTTTCTGATTCCAGGCAGCTTAATGTCAGCATACAAGTGGGAAATAACTTGCAGACACAGGAGGGAGGGAATGCTGCAAAATTGTAATGATAGTTAGAGACTGAAGAGACTACTTTTTAACCAAAATCTACAGTTGTCAGAGCAGCTGACTCATTACAGTAGTTTGACACAAATCTGTGAAAGAGGACCAGGTGTTCTTTACACCACCTCAGGTCTCAGGAGAGACTATGCTGCCTATTACACTGAAATATTATACATAGATTATGCCCTCACACCTACTGGCACTATCAACCCTTTAGCTTTGTAGGCCAATGCTATTGTCTTTGCCACCCAGTATGCAATAACTCTGCTTTGGACCCCATATTTGTGCCCTATGAGATGCCAGACAATCTGTCTGATTGGCAGCTATGACATTAAGATAGGCTTGCAAAGAGCTACCAACATCTAGACTGCTCTCCTGGCAATCTTCCAAACCAAAGAAATTTGAAAGCACTTTCTCTTGATTTTGATGGAAGTTCGTTGTAACTTTCGGAGTGAACCCTAGTATAGATATTAACACCACCCAGTAGAAGGTAGTGAAGGGCTCTTTGAATCACCATGATGCCTTCTCCAAGACTCTTCATGCAGATGTGCTATCTAGTGTTCAAAAGACATAGTTACAGTATATGCTGGTGTATTTCCAACACCCCTTCTCAACAGCATATGCGTTGCTATGTGACATTTAGCTTCTCTCAAACAAAACTGTGACGATCCTTTGGCAATGGCTCGGAGAGTGCGTACGCAGTCATTTCTTTTGATGAGCAATATTGCATGTCGATAATGGCTTGCACTTAAGTGTCCAGGTTATATTTTCTTGGAGTGATTTTATTTCTTCTTCTGCTGCCTTTCTCTATTGATTGGCTTAGCGTTTTGGTAATTTTTCTGTCTTCCCACAATGTTGGTTTGAGTATGCTATGTGTCTTAGCTGTATATGAGAGCTTGCAGGGTGGTATTCCGTTTTGTCGCTGAGTGGATCTTCTAATTCCAGGTTGTTCAGCAGAATTTAACATGGAATTTGACTTGTTTCTCATCAAAATAAACACTGTGGCTTATTGTCACTTTGTCAGTCTTTGGGGTGTAGGATTCTATATCCCATACTTTGTTCACTATAGCCCAACAGAATACCTTCTGTGTTCTCCAATCTGGATCGCTTCTCCTTTGGAATATAGGTGTAAGCTTTAAATCCATGCCACATAGGCTTCAATCCATGCCACATTTCAAATTGGGTGCTTTCAACGGCTTTTGATGGTAGTCTGTTCTGTAGGTATGTTGCAGTCATGACTGCTTCTCCCAGGTACTTCTTAGGTAGGTTGGCATCTGACAGCATGCTATTTCTCCAAGAGACGAGTGTGATTTTTACGTTCTGCTACACCATTTTGTTCAGAAGTGTATTGTGTGGTTGTCTGGTGTACTATGCATTGTTTCTTTAGTCAGGATGCCACTTCCTTACTGATGTATTCCCTTCCGTTGTCGGTGCATATAATTCCTGATTTCTGTTTGAATTTGTTGCTGGACATGGCTACAAACTCTTCTAGTTTTTTCTGATGTTTCATTCTTGTGCTTTATCAGATAAGTTGCTGTGTACCGGGAATAATCATCAATGAAAGCCAGTAGAAATCTGTTCCCACCTGATGTGGGAGTTTTCTTTGGTCCACACACATCACTATGTGAGCTCCATGGGTTGGGTTGCCTTTCTTTGGATGACCTGTGGAAGTGGGGTGCGTGTGGCCTTTGCTACCAAACAGCATTTGCATGTCATGAGCATTTGGCAGGACAGTACGGTAATATCTTCTGATAAGCCTCTCTTTATAATGTCTTTTATGGTTTCTGGGTTTCGGCGCCCTAGTAGTCTCTGCCATAGGTGGATACATTTGTTGTGTGGATTATAAGTAGCTGTTTTGACTTGTTTTTCTATGGTGATGTGTCTGTATAGGTGTTTATCCATCACCTCGGAATTGAACTGTAAAACCGTTATTAGCAAGGGTTTTCACTGATAGAAGGCTTTCTTCTAGATCTGGGACATACAGTACATTTTCCACACGGATACTCTGCTTGTCCCCTGACGGTGTGAAGAAAACTGTGCAATTGCCTGCAATTTCCTTTGTGGCTGCTTTAGCTCTTTCTCTTGTAGGTGCCTCTCACTTTTGCTGTTCAGCTTTTCAGACTGAACAGTCCTTTTTTAAGGTGACCAGTTTTTTACAGCGAAAAACACATGATCTGCTTTCTTTGTTTTGCTTTGCGCTTTCATCCACCTTAAGGACTTTCTATTTTTCTTCAGTGTACATATTTTCTTTCCTTCTGTCATATTCATCGATTAATTTTCCTTTGGCGTATTCTACTGTTAGTTCCTGCTCGTGTCTGGTTTCTAGAGCATTAATAAGAGCACTGTATGACTTTGGAAGGTTGCATAGCAGTAATGCCACCACATGGTTATCTTTCATTTCTAGCCTCTTCTTATATAGCTTGTGTAGCAGATAGTTTACTGTTTAGGTTTGAATGCTTATGCAGTTTCTGTAATACAGTCCACATACCTTTAGCTGTATTTTCTTTTCTTGTGTGGATGAGCTGGTCATCTTCCACTAGCTGACTTATAATTGCTTTTGCTTGCCTGTTCTTCTTGTCCCATTCCTCCGTGGGTCCATTACTGGGTCTATTTGTACTCAGTACTTGCCACAAGTCGTCTTTGCTTAACAGCATTTCAAGCTTGAACTTCCATAGCTGATAGTTACAATTGTTGAGCTTTGCAATTGCAAACTTCATATCTGAACTGCTTGCCATCTTTCAGTAGCTTGTATGCAGCTCTTGTTGACTTGCAGTGTTCTGTTTAGAGTCTGGGCTTATAACTGTTGATTATGTGTTTAAATGAAGCTGAGAAAGCCAGCAAGCAGTAGATATATGCAAAAACTTTTTTTTTTAAAACCAAACCTTTTAAAAACAGGTTTAAACCTGCCTGTGTCTTCGCCGCGTGCTCCCGTCCGAACATCTGAAGAGTCTCGGGTGGCCGCAAAGGATCTAGGGGCGGGCGCATACACCGTTCAGATGTTTCCGCCGGGAGATGAGGAGAGACACAAGGTAAGTCTATGGAGCAGCGTGCACAAGCACAGACTCCGTGGGACATGAGGGAAGAGGAGGACAGAGGAGTCAGCACTGGATCGTAGACCCGCACCAGCGCTGGAGGGACAGCTGAAAAGGACAGTAAGGAAGAAGATGATCAAATAAAGAGGCATGATTTAAGGTACGTCCTGACACTAACATTGGGTGGGGAAAAAAATAGACTTTAATTTAGTATATATTGTTTATTCCAGGACAGATAGGGCTTTAATTTGGTAGCATATTTGTATAAATATATTTTTATTTCTTAGGGTTTGTTGGAAAGAGTAAAAAATTAGACCAAAAAAATTAATTTCACTGTAATCTTTCCCAGTGCAACATTTGCATTTACCCCTATTTACCCCCAAAATCACTGTCAATTAAAATGATATCACACAAGTGTGATTTCAATGTAACATAGTGTGATGGTCAAGCTCAAAGTAAACATTAGCTTTTTAATTTAGGCAAGTTTTATTCCCCTTTCAATGTTACAGTGCGACACATACAGAGAAGAAAAAATGGTTAGCACAAACTGTTATCATAAGATTAAGATAGCATTGATCTGTTGCAGCAGGGAGATGTTGGACAGGGCTGAAACAGCTCTGTCCCAGCCTCTGTACTAAGAGGAATTGCCGTGACGTTCCATTTGATGCTGTGTAACATGTTTTCGAAGACAGCCGACAGTTCCAGCCTACTCGCGACTTGTCGGAGCCACTGAGTCCAGCTGATGATTTAAAAGAGTGCTGGGATAACTAGCTACATATCTCAGTGCCACTTTGAAACGGCACCTTGGACTCATGTGGTTAAAGTGTATGTAAACCCTAACAATTAACTACTATTTGCTTCCTCTGGATCTGTTAAATATATAATTGGAAGCATTGTGTTAAAGCTTTGTAATAAAACTAACAGGGTTATTCACAAAAGGGTGAAGAGTTTGGAGAAGGCAGGAGAAGTGAACAATCTAGGATAACATAGCTGAACTGGAAAGTGATCTGAATTGGAGAATTTTTCCAAATCAGCTGTTTTGGCCGAGATCGTTTACTTCTCCTGCCTTCTCCAAACTCTTCACCCTTTTGTGAATTGTGTGTGTTTGTTTCAACTACAGCTCAGCCAATCAGCTTTTGCATTTTCATTTTCTAAGCTAGTTGTTATATTGGCCCTGGTGGTGTAGTTGGGCGTCATTCAATATCTTGTGGCATAAATACAGTAGAATGCTATGGGGAGCAGCTCTGGATGAAAGGTGAATATTGCAGCCCGGTTTGTTTTACACCTGGATTTTTTTAAACCTGTGGGGAAAGGAAAATTTAGCCTGGAGTTGTGTTTAAAAATGTTTTTTTCATAATTTAGGTGAAGGAGATATCAAAGCCTGTCATCAAAACATTATGAAGGCAGCTATTCTGTGACCTGATCCTTCACAAGGAAACCAGTAAAATCACTGTGGCATGATGTAGTGCCAGATCCTTATGTGGATCTAATAGTTTCCTAACAACAATTAACATTATTCTCAAGGATATTGCTTTAGACTAGTTAAAGAAACTTAATCTTAATGAACATCACACAATACCTAAAAAAATACCTCAAAAAATAATATACATGTGTCAATATAATAAAAAAAGAATATTATACACAAATACTACTATTCTTACAGTCCCCATACAAGAGTAAAAACAAACAATATTTGCACAAAAATAAAAAACATTTTTTAACTGAGCATAAATACTCCACAATATGCAATATTAGTTCAAAGTTGTATACACCAAGTGAAAGAAGTCCAAAAACACAGCAAATCCCAGTGAAGCTTCTGATGATAAAACCACAAGCGGTACACCCTTGTGCGACACTCTATCTCACTCACTCACCTTAATGTCACTTTAAATGTAGAACAAAAATATAAGCAATTCAGAAGCTGTAAGGCAATGCTAGCCTTGGTAGTTAGATTTACTACTGTAAACGTAAAGGTAGAAAAATTATACTTGGCACCAACAAGGTTCAGTGATTTAATCTTTCCACTTCCTTTTTATGGTTTCTCTAGAGCTTGGAATTAGGCCACAGGCTCACTGGATGTGACTACATTTCTTTGTTAAATAAAGTCAACCATTTTCAGTGACTAAAAACAAAAGCCTTAATATTCCTCTCCCAGCCAGAAACATATTTTCTGTGTGCCCCTTTGATACTAGATTTACATTCTTACTACAGGCCTGTAATCAATAAGGGCTTCTTCACTCTATATGCAGTGACTGATGTTCTTCAGTAACTGAAGAACACCAGTCACCATTGGGGCCAGGGTTGCCATCAGAAACTTTAGAGCCCCTTACTCAGCTTTAGGCTTCAGGACCCACCTGAGACCCAGCAGAGCCCACATGAGACCCCACACAGCCCACCTGAGAGTGACCCTGCAGAGCACACCATAGATCCTGCACAGCCCATCTAAGACTCTCTATGGTGGGCTCTGCAGGGTCTTAGGTGGGCTGGTTGGGGGTCCCTTTCCCTGCACCTCCTCCCAGCTCCTCTTACTTGCCGCTGCTGGGGCCTGGCTTCCTCTACCAATGGACCGGCGCTGCTGGGGCCTGGTCTCCTCTGCCACCAGACCGGCACTGCTGGGGCCCGGCCGCCTCCCATGTAAGGGGCCCGGGCCCCCCAAGCTGTCCAGGCCCCTTACATGTGTATTGGCCGTACTGATGGTGGCCCTTTTTAGGGCACATAGAAAACAATTTCACAGTTCACACCTGTTGTGGAAATTTTACTAGGATGTGTTTTTAGTATATTGTAATATTGTCATCATTTCTCTCAGTGTCTGGATTTCTGGGCCATGCTAGATTGGTGCGTGACCCGGATTTAAATAGACACTGGGGTTAAACCCTTGGAGTAGATATCTTATGCGTGGCGGAGCAGTGTTTTCTTAGCGAGTGTGTGGACGCCGAAATGGGGCCCCTGCACGGTGCGCGGATTTATTGGTTTGGCGTGTATACAACTTGCTTTGAGGACATAGTATTATTTAAGATACATATCTGCCTTTATGAAAGGAACATGCGTTCGTATTTCTGATGCGTCTGATCAGCGAGCTGGAAATGGTATTGCATTGTCCCTGCAGATAAGCACGCATTCATGAGAAACATAGTAACGTTATTGGGCATTGCTCACTGAGCAGTGCTGGATAAGGTTCGCTCCCGTGGTAATGGGAGATTGTATTTGTGGGTATGATACCGACATACACTCCCTTTTACCGGCTATGATATGTTGATGTATTGAGGAAATGATGTTGGTTGTTGACATCACTTCCTGGTTTGCTGGTTGTTGACATCACTTCCTGGTTGTTGACATCATTTCCTGTTTGACATCACTTCCTGGTTTGCTGTTTGTAACATCACTTCCTGTCTGACAGCTATAAAAATAAACAAATACCTGTGCTGAGGTCTCTAAGAAGGGAACCACCAGCAGGAAAGCAACACCCGTGTCCTAACTCTACATGACTCTACAGGGGTACTTCCAGTCCTAGCACAAAGGAGCTTAGCACAACTGTGCTTTTAAGCACAGGGGAAATTCTTTGTGTTTGACATACTTTAACCAAGCAAATTTCCATAACACACCACAATGTGGGTTTAATGTGCGGTTCAGGGTGCTGCCAAAAAAAAAATAGAAACATGCTGCACTTTTTCACAGCACATTTTGTCACATCACAGTATACTGTACTATTGTGCAGGGACTTTATTGGAGTGTACATGTTGTATACTCCATATTCTGACTCTGGGTGTTGTATTAGCCAATTTATACGACCTCTATGCCTGGCCTGTATAATCCTTATCAGATAGCTGAACTCACCAAATACCTTTTCATCCACAAAGTTATTTATTGAATGCAGCAGATTTGTTACAGCAGACAACAGGATGCAGTAGATGATTGTACAGACGATATTTGGAGGTCAAAGTTGATAATGTTTCCAAATGAGCATATTACATGTGGCCCTGCTATAGGCAGCCATGACACCAGAAAGACAACTGGACCAGAAGGGGGAAATACAGCATAAATGGGAGGGAACTGAGAAAACGTGGTGCAATAACCAAAATGCCCACAAGATGGCAGTATATTAAATTGCTACTAATGCCAATGAACAAATGGCTTCAGGCAAATTAACTATATAAATTCTCAACTCACAGTAATATAAATATGAACCGTGGCTATGCATTGTGTCATGGTTATACAACTGTGTAACAGCACACTCCAAATTTTTAATAAACAACACTCCATGTTTAATAAACAAGAACAATATAATATCTCTTTTATATTTTACAAAAAACAATTGGGAGGTTGGTTCTGAGTAAATAGATGTCCAACATGCCAAGCTTATAAACTGTGTTCACCCATGAAACGTCGAAAAAGCGCTGTACCCCAAATTGTCCATAAGCAAAGCTTTAAAAGTCTTTACAAGTCACCAATTTAGCTTTAACCATGAATATTGGCCTTAGAATTGTTG
Source organism: Nanorana parkeri (assembly GCF_000935625.1). NCBI lineage: Eukaryota > Metazoa > Chordata > Amphibia > Anura > Dicroglossidae > Nanorana > Nanorana parkeri. The sequence goes on along the minus strand of NW_017306975.1, from coordinate 220,590 downwards.
CTTTCACTCTGGTGTAAGTGGTGATATCAAACTTGTGTGGCTCAATCGTAATTTTTGTACATCCGACACGTGTTTGCATTAGTATGTGCATGTACATAAAAATTTGCGGAACCTGGCCTTGGGGCAGCAGGGAGAGTAAATCCAGCCCTGGCTGTAAAACAAAAGTTATAAATGTCCTCCATACAATAGTTTAACAACTGCAAAAATTTGGTCTGTGAGGACAAACAGACTCTTTAGGCCTGGTAGGAAAGTTAGGAGGGACCCCAAGTTAGAAAGTAAAAAAAAAAAAGTGTGTGGGGTTCCCCCAAAAGTCATCACAGGCCCATTAGGTCTGGTAGGAATTTTAAGGGGGAACCCCTCCCCAAAAAAACAAGTGAGCGGCCCCTTAACCCCCTGCCATACTAGGTCACATGCCCTCGGCATTGGAAGGGTGCTTTTCCATGGTACCCCCTGGAAAAGCACCTTGTCCCCATGCTGATGAGGACAAGGGCCTCTTCCGCCACAACTCACCTAAGGACAGTGGGCTGTCACATCATCATGGCTGACTCTGCCCATTGTTTTCATTTAGCCGGGACCTAAGAAGACCTGTTTGTCAGCTGCCACAGAAGGGCAACAAATAGGCGGAGCCAGCGTTGATGTCACCACTTTTTTAAATTAAAGTATTTTTTACAAAAGTGTGGTGTGTTTATTTACATTTGACTTGAACCCTTTAGTGAATGAGTTAGGGGTACAAGTACCCCTTACTCATTCACAAGGGGGGGGGCAACATCTGGGTGCCCCCTTTATTAAAGGGGGTACCCCAATGCAAATAAGCCCCCCTGCCTGCAGACCCCCATAACCACAAAGTCAGGGTCCTGGCGGAAGAGGACATGTGGCCTGGTACGGTGCACTCGCTCCCTCCTCCCCCTTTACTGCCCTACCAGGTCTGTGCTCAGATAAAGGGTCCGGTTGGGAATTTTAGGGGGGACCCCATGTTTTTTCCCCATTTTTGGGGTGAGGTTCCCCCTAAAAATTCCGACCATACCTAAAGGGCCTGGTACGACTTTTGGAGAAAACCGCACGCACTTTATTTTCTACTTTTTTTACTTGGGGTCCCTCCTAACTTTCCTACCAGACCTAAAGGGAGGGGGACCCCACACAGTTTTCTTCTTTTTGTTAAAATTTATTTTATTCTGCCCGCTACCTCCGAGGTACCGAGCAGAATAACTGAGCCGAATGCTGCATTCGGCAGCAATCGGCTATTCACTCACTTCTGTTCGGCCCCTATGAGAATACGGGCGAATGGCAGTGAGTGAGCTGCCGGGCTTTCTGCCAGGTCGATCCAGATGTTGGATCGGCTGAGTCAAAACTCCTACAAACCACCTTTTAAAAATTTTTGCACCCATGATATAATCCACATTTTAGGCCTGAAAATTACTTAAAGCCCCCAAACATTATATATGTTCTGAAAGCCAAGACCCTATGGAATACAATGGTGCTAGTTGCAAATATTTATGTCGCACGACATTAGCGCAACTTATTATCAAACCCAAAAAGTTAGTGAAAAATACACAAGTTAAATTTAGTGCCCCAAAACACTATATTAAACCATTTTTTTTTTTACATATAAAAGACGAGGTTACAACGAGTAAATAGATACCCAACATTGCCAGATTAAAAATTGTGTGCGTCCATGAAACTGCGACAGAATTCAGTACCCCAAAAAGTCCATAGACGCTTTAAAAGCCCCCACAGGTCATCAGTTTAGAGATACGTGTAAATATTGATCCTAGAATTTTTGCTCTCACTCCAGTGTGTGCGACGATACCCAAGATGTGTAGCGCAATAGTTGTTTTCATACGTAGGCTCACATGTAGTGCTCGCTGGAGCGGGGACTTTAAAAAAAAGTTTTTTACTGTTTTTACATTTTATTTATTTAATCTTATTTTTAAAACTGTTTTTTTTTTTACTTTACTTTAACTTGCTATCACATATAAACATGTAATAGCAGATTGGTGGTGACAGGTACTCTTTAAGGTACTCTAAGATATGCTGGGGATCACCTTTACACTCCAAATATGTGCAGATTGCACTTCAGTAGCTTATAACTGGGCTCCAGGAGCCCAGCAATGACAGCTACGTGAGCGGACGTAATGTGGGGCAGCGGATCCCAGGAAACAAGACGGGGGTGTTGGGCACAGGGGCAGCCTGGTTAATGGATCATAGAAGCGATCTGGCGGCAGCTGAACCGCCAGAATCGCTTCTATTGTAAAGCCGGTCGCCAGCTCTACAAAACTGAAAAGTGGGAGTCTGTTTAGGCCCTTCATACTTCATGACGAGATTATCCCGTCACGGGCCTTGAAAGGGTTAACAAAACAAGATATAACATTTTGTTCAGAACAGTAATATATTATTTGTTGGTTTTGACTTGTAATCCATGAAGACTTCCTTGTCCCACTGTGCTTCGGAAATAATTCCTAATTATCTTAAGCTTAGAAAAGGAAAATTCAGAGCTTGTAACTGTAACAGGAATGGTAAAAAATTCAGGAAAACTAGATGACAAAATACTATTGTCAACCATCAACAACTTGGATAAGTCTTCCACAGAAGTTAGTTTAGAGATCTCTGATCTGAGACAGTTTTGAAATGCAACCAACTGTCCTGGCAAAGAGACAGAAAAGTCCTTGGGGAAATGCTTTGCTAACTGTTCTCCAGCTGCAAATAGCTGTTCGTCACTTGTTGAATTGAGTGTGCCTGGTAAGATTGCATGAATTTATTTTACAGTTGCGTTCAAACTTTTAAAACGGGTGTTTAGCTGAGTCAGGATTACATCCAAACGACCATAAAAGTTTCTCACACAACTTTAAAAATGTCTCTCTTTTGTCCAATTCACCCAGTTTTTTTACTTTGCGATTTCTTTTCTCTCCAAACTTTGCATCAACACCCCACTTTTCAGCAATCTTGTTAGCCTAGTCTTTGACAGTCTCACAATTAGCTCTTTAGGGCTTGTTCACACCAAGCGCGGAGCAGATCCGGACCAGAGCAGGTGCAGACCGGATCAAAACTGCGTCCAATGTATTCCTATGGTATTTTGACCTCCAGTTCACATCGCAGCGTGCGGATCCAGACCAGATCCAGACCGGATGAAAAAAATGCGGCAAGCCCTATTTTACCTGCTCTGGATCTGGTCTGGAACGCATCAAAAACGCATCTAAAACGCATCAAAAACGCATGCAAGTGCCTGAAAGTCCATGTTAAACTTAAAAAAACGGCCCTAAACGCATCCAAAACGCGTCTAAAACGCATCTAAAACGCGGCACAACCCACTACACTGCGTGTGTAGAAACCTGACCGAATCTGGTCTGCATTTGGTGTGAACAAGGCCTAACAGCTGTAGTGATTCTTTAGCATGCCAAAGGAGTTTTGCAGCTGTCAGGATCCAGAGGTGACGCTGGAAACAGGTCCTGCAGTTCCTGTGCTCACCTGCAGGTGTCTCCAGGCAGCCAGGAACTGTCAGGTACCAGACCACCACTGGGTGGTGCTGGAACCTGCGACTCCAGTGCTCCCCTGCGGGTGTCTCCCAGCTGCCAGCTATTATCCACCACCTGGTGCTTCCTGGGAAGGTATTTAATCCCTCCATGCAGTCAGGACTGTGGCTCAGTATCCTGTCGCCATTTCCTAAGTGAGTCCTGTTACCTGCCAGTACCCTGAACCATTTGCCCCTTAGCTCCCCTGGTTTGGGAGTCCCAAGTCCTGAGTCCTGTTACCTGCCTGTACCTTGACCCTTTGTCCCTTAGCTCCCCTGTTGTGGGAGTCCTGAGTCCTGTTATCTGCATTTACCCTGACCCTTTGTCCCTTAGCTCCCCTTGTGTGGTCCAGCTCCCCTCGTCTTGCCCTGCTCCCCAGGTTTACCTGGCTTGTATACCCTGGGTGTGTACTCAGCTATTTGCTCCTGGTTTGGATACTTTATGTTATCTTTTGTATGTTTTTTTTATTATATGTAGTTGGTTGATTTACTTATTTGTGCTTGCTTGTGGGTGTTGGTGGGGTTGTTGTATTTTGTTTTACTGTTTACAATAAATTGTATACAACTCATTGACCTTGTCTAGTGTGGTCATACTAATTTGGTCCTCCTGCGTGGGTACCTGTATCATGCGTTGTGGGGACACCTGCACACTGTACCCTGACAGCAGCTGCCTCTAGATGCATTTCTTTTTTTCAATCAAGAAAGTTTTTATTTTGTTTTACAATATACTGTAACATTAAGAAGCCTCTTCTTCTACTGTATTGGTATTAGTGCCTGAGGGGCACCACACAGAGATTGTAAGTCTATCCGTAGCCAGTAAACAATTTCAAACTATTGATCTAGTACAGTCAGTAAATATCTTGTATTTTGGTTTAAACAGAGGTGAGTGGTTGCGATTGTTGAGGGTTGTGTACTTCCCGCACGCTGACCTTGTCACATTTCCGGGAAAGGAAGGGGGGAGGGAATAGGGTTCAGCAAACAGCATAGGCGGGAGTGAGGGGGATCTGGGAGGGTTTCAAACCCTTAGTGGTGGCATGAGGTTGGGCATCCCAGCCTTAAATTCAGAGTGCTAGCAGTCCGGTATCCAATGAGTGTGACTGTAAGTGCTGGATCCAGGGGTTCCAGATCACCTCAAAGCGAGGGACCTTGTCGGTCAGCCGTGCCGTGAGGCGCTCATTAGAAAAGAACCACCGAAGCCTGCGCTCCAACTCTGCGAAAGGCATTGAGGCAGATTGCCACAACTTCGCCACTATCTGCTTAGCTGCTGTGAGGCCCTGGAGTAGGAATTTATGTTGTCTGGGCGTAACTCCCTCAGGGGGCAAGTTAAGTAGAGCGACTTTTGGGTCTGGAGCCAGTGTGAGAGCCATGATTCTGGACAGGAAGGCAAAGACTCTAGCCCAAAAGGTCTGCACCAGGGGGCAGTGCCACCAGACATGGATATAGGAACCCACCTCTCCGCAGCCCCGGAAGCATTAGCCAGTGTGGCCTGGGATAAACGACCTGAGCCTACTAGGTACCAGGTACGACCTATAGAGGATCTTGTAGTTGGTTTCCAGTGCCTGCATACTCTGAGAGCTAGACTTGGTCACCTCCCAGATGGTATTCCAGTCATCTTCTTCTATGGGGCCTCCAAGGTCCCGTTCCCAGGCCAACATATACTTGTGGCCAGGGGAAGCTGCTCCCGAAAGTATCTGGGCATAGATTTGAGAGATTAGCCCTGGTGCAAAGGGGTCACTCGAACAGGTCCGTTCAAACGAGGTGAGCATTGAACCTGAAGGGAAGGTTGGTACTTATGCGGATATGAAGTGCTTGACTTGGAGGTAGCGAAACAGCTTGGTGGCCAGCAATTTAAAGGAGTCCTGCAATTGTTGGAATGTTTTAGGGCCCGCGGCAGTGCCAGGTTTTTCAAAAAGGACAGGAGTGGGCGGTGTGCAGACATTAGGTGGCTTGAGTATTTATGTGCATCCCAGATTTGTAGGGAATGTCCTGTGATTAGGTTCGTTAGCCTTGCCTGTCTATGGGGAGTAACCAAAGGAGTTTATTGACAGTCAGAGGGTCGCAGTCGACCGCTTCTAGAGAGACCCACAAAGGGGGGTCTGTAGTAGCGTGGTATTTTGGAAGTGTCGCTAATTGGGCAGCTGCATAGTAGGCTGATACTTGGGGTACTCCCAGACCGCCGCACAGTTTCTGTGAGTAGAGTGTGGCGCGGGATATGCGCGGACATCCGTCCTGCCAGATAAAGTTAAAAATTTGGCGCTGTAGAGTTCTAAGTCTATGTCATAGTACAGGGATTGGGAGGACCCTGAAGAAGTAAAGCAGTTTTGGTAAGTAAGTAATCTTGATGGCGGATATCCGCCCTAGCCAGGACAAAGTATAGTGTAAGGCGAGAGAATAGAGCTCATATGAGGCTGTTAGTCGGATGCCTAGATAGCGCAATGCTTGAGGTTCCCACGCGAAGGGAAAGGATGACCGTACCCCTGGCATGTGATTCCACCACTCGTAGGAGATGAGACAAAAACCGTACCTGGCGGGTGTTAGGAGCGTAATACGTTACCACGGTGACTTCCTGGTCCTGTAGGAGGCCCTGAAGTAGAAGATATCTGCCTGAGGGATCTCGAATCTCCTTCCGGCTCTCAAAGCAGGCTCTGCAGTGGAACGCCCCTGTGTTTTGTCGGTGCACTCGCCGTGAACACTGTGGGAAACTGCGAGTGGAAGTACTTTGGTTCCGCGGACTGGGAGAAGTGGGTTTCCTGCAGACAAATAACATCATATTTATGTGAACAAAACTGTTTAAAGGCTAGTGTTTGTTTGTTGGGGGAATTGAATCCCTTAACATTGAGAGATAAAAAACTGAGAGGTGCCATGACTATTCACAGATAGCGGCGGAGCCAAAGGCAATGTGCCTTGCAGTCACCAGGGGTACGTCCCAGCTCCCAGTGGTACAACGCAGTAGTGCTGAATCGGGTAAAGGTTGGGAAGGAGGGAAGGGGGGGATAAGGGAACCAAACAATACTCTGACCGAGGGCATTGAGCTTTCAAACTCCGGCTAACAACGCTCCCGGGCAGAACCAGATCCACAAGGTGTGCTAGACGCAACCTTCTGGATATTGCGGGGGTGCAGTGACTACCCCGCCGAGACACTTATAGTATGGTTAAACATTAAAAAAAAGAAAAAACACGGTGCTGAATAAAATGTTAGTGGCGTTAGAGTGAAACATTGCATAGACAATTCGTCAGTTGTTCCCTGAGCATAAGTACACATTAAATACAACATGGCGGTAATACACCTTTCCCCAAGTGAGCCCCGCAGAGTGTTAGTGACTCAGAGGTCCACTGATGTCGGTAGTCCGGACCCACTCTGCAGAGCTGGCAAGGAGGCTATAGGCCATCAGTGAGCACCTGTACAGCACTATATGTTGGCAAATATAAAGGTAGTAGCGGAACTCCGGCTTATCTACAGGGAGGGGAGAAAATAGGAACAACGTAAACAGTAACAGTCATCAAGGACAGTTCGCTAGTAGGGAACTGTCAACAAGCCCGATAGCTAGGAGAGCTGAGGCACTGAGCGTTCAATAAGCAGTTCCAATACCACATCACCGATCTTTGGCGCAGGTCATCCGGGCGAGGTGGAGGACCGTGGCGGGAGGCACCGCGCAGATGAGGTTGATCGAGGTGGCGGGTGATCCGGTGACCACAAATGGCCAGAGCCAGCCCGACGTCGAGGTGTGACCGAGGATTCAGGAGGGGCATCTCCAGTGAGGCCTATCTCCTCCAAGATTACGGTGGCTTCCGAAAGGGTGGTGCATTGGTAAGGAGTGTTATTGTGGATAAACATTAAGCGGTGTCAGCTCCTGCAGCAGTGCGGTGACTGTTGCCTGGAGATCAATAACCGTCTCAGGGATACCCCAGATGCGCAGGTTGGATCTGCGGGATCTGTTTTCTTGATCCTCCAGTTTTAGCATCAGTTGGGAGTTATCATCATGAAGTTGTTCCAGTTCCTTATCATGTCAGTCCATTGTAGCGGTAGTAACATCCATGCGGGCCTCCAGATCAGCCGTGCGTTGACCCAGCTCACGGACTTCCCGCATCACTTTATCAGTGATTTGTTTGGAGGTGCTCTGTAGTGCTTTTTGCAGCATCCTGTCAATGCGCCTAAGCAGAGCTTCCTGGGAGGCCGTACAGCGGTCAGGCGAGGGAGAGCTGGCTCTACTGTCCCCATCAGCTGCATCACTGGCTGAGCAGGTGGGAGACTATGCTCGCGAGGAGCGCCGCCCTGTGTCTGTGGGTGCCATCTTGGAGGCCGCAAGCGCCAGTGACTCCTTGCCGGAGCGGGACCGGAGCCGCGATTGGGAGCCCGACTTGGACATTGGTGGGTGCCGCCCGGTGTCCGGTACTCACTGTATGGAGATCGGGACGTCAGCGGCCGTGATGCCTATGATATGGGCGTTAAGGTCTCGGCGGGGTGCAGAGCGAGCTTAAGCCGCTGCCAACTTGACTTGCTGTGCGCATGCCCCCTCTAGATGCTTTTCTTTACACTGTAGGCACTTGGAAACCGGATCAATAGTGTCCAAAATCTTTGTTTGCAGAACAAGTACAACAAATGTGTAATTTACCTCAAAGCTTCAATAAACTTGAGGCTTCATCAGATTCCTCTTTATTTTCACTAATAAGCATTATTTTAGAGCCTTCATTATAGCAATATATAACTTTAAAGCAATAAGTGAATAATTTCTGGAAGCCCAGAGTGTTGAACATTACTGGCTGTCTCAGACGAACTTCCCAATTCAGAAAGTATAGCCCAACTTTTGCTACTATAGGCAAAAAAAAGTGTAGAGTCTTTCAAGGATATTGTTAAAGTTTTGCATCTATGGTATATTCTTAACAGTCATTGAGCAAAAGATTTAAATTTTGTGCTGCACAATCTACATATTGTGCATTTGGTTACCTTTTGCAAATTCTGGCTTGCACTCCAGAGTAGACTCTGCTCATATTGGCTTCTCCATCATATCCTTGCCCTCGACATTTTGAAAGATCCAGTTTTTTCCCTTCAATGCATTTAAAAATCTCTTCTTCAAGGCCAGCAGCAGTTTGGTCAGAGACTGACACAAAACCTAAGAAAGTTTCATTGATTTTTACATTTCTGGGCCTATTGTTGTCATTCGTTTCTATTGTCACAAAATGGAACACTTGGCTTAACTGATGAACTTTTGTTATATCTTGAGTTGTCTCCATAATAATGGGGGAAAAAAGGTGCTGCTTTGATTTCATCTATTATTTATTGTTCCACACTTTTTGATAAAATTTCAATGATTTCTTGAATTTTGTGACTTAAATAGCGAACAGAACCTTTTGGTTTTTCAAGTAGCTGTTTTAATATTGGGTCATATCTAGCTAAAAGCTCTACAAATGAAAGAAAATTTCCTTTGTTCACATCTTTTAAATCCCCATTCCGATCGAGCTTGACAAAGAGGTAACATCCTCGAAACGCGTTGCTCCCGAGCATCCACCCACGACCTTACAAACCCGATCCCTCCTCCCCTTACCACTATCCCGGCCGTTTTGCCACCCCACAACACCACCACGGTACGGGCACTGGTCCAGTCACGTTCATTCACAGTTCGAGTTCTTCCACCCGCAGCTGCAGCCACAGCTGCCCAGCCAGACGTCAGTTCTCACATCGCCGGCACTTTACACTACATTAGCGGGGACACTAAGGTCTCGGCGGGGTGCAGAGCGAGCTTAAGCCGCTGCCAACTTGACTTGCTGTGCGCATGCCCCCTCTAGATGCTTTTCTTTACACTGTAGGCACTTGGAAACCGGATCAATAGTGTCCAAAATCTTTGTTTGCAGAACAAGTACAACAAATGTGTAATTTACCTCACAGCTTCAATAAACTTGAGGCTTCATCAGATTCCTCTTTATTTTCACTAATAAGCATTATTTTAGAGCCTTCATTATAGCAATATATAACTTTAAAGCAATAAGTGAATAATTTCTGGAAGCCCAGAGTGTTGAACATTACTGGCTGTCTCAGACGAACTTCCCAATTCAGAAAGTATAGCCCAACTTTTGCTACTATAGGCAAAAAAAAGTGTAGAGTCTTTCAAGGATATTGTTAAAGTTTTGCATCTATGGTATATTCTTAACAGTCATTGAGCAAAAGATTTAAATTTTGTGCTGCACAATCTACATATTGTGCATTTGGTTACCTTTTGCAAATTCTGGCTTGCACTCCAGAGTAGACTCTGCTCATATTGGCTGCTCCATCAAATCCTTGCCCTCGACATTTTGAAAGATCCAGTTTTTTCCCTTCAATGCATTTAAAAATCTCTTCTTCAAGGCCAGCAGCAGTTTGGTCAGAGACTGACACAAAACCTAAGAAAGTTTCATTGATTTTTACATTTCTGGGCCTATTGTTGTCATTCGTTTCTATTGTCACAAAATGGAACACTTGGCTTAACTGATGAACTTTTGTTATATCTTGAGTTGTCTCCATAATAATGGGGGAAAAAAGGTGCTGCTTTGATTTCATCTATTATTTATTGTTCCACACTTTTTGATAAAATTTCAATGATTTCTTGAATTTTGTGACTTAAATAGCGAACAGAACCTTTTGGTTTTTCAAGTAGCTGTTTTAATATTGGGTCATATCTAGCTAAAAGCTCTACAAATGAAAGAAAATTTCCTTTGTTCACATCTTTTAAATCCCCATTCCGATCGAGCTTGACAAAGAGGTAACATCCTCGAAACGCGTTGCTCCCGAGCATCCACCCACGACCTTACAAACCCGATCCCTCCTCCCCTTACCACTATCCCGGCCGTTTTGCCACCCCACAACACCACCACGGTACGGGCACTGGTCCAGTCACGTTCATTCACAGTTCGAGTTCTTCCACCCGCAGCTGCAGCCACAGCTGCCCAGCCAGACGTCAGTTCTCACATCGCCGGCACTTTACACTACATTAGCGGGGACACGGACACACTGTGTGTGTCATCACTCCCACCCCTGTCCACCCCTCTCCTCTTTCTTCCCTGAGATGAGCTACCCTAGGCAACATACCAGCCTTCATTTTGCCCAGCCAGACGTCAGTTCTCACATCGCCGGCACTTTACACTACATTAGCGGGGACACGGACACACTGTGTGTGTCATCACTCCCACCCCTGTCCACCCCTCTCCTCTTTCTTCCCTGAGATGAGCTACCCTAGGCAACATACCAGCCTTCATTGATTGTATACGTTGGACTTCACGATCTCCTCCACTGCTCTACATCCATCCAGTCCCGAGACCCACTCAAAGTAAGTGTTCCATCTCCTTTCGCTTTTCTCACTATGTTTAACTTAGTTTTATAGCCCCTTTAGCCTTGTGCCCTCACGTTTGTTCTTTGATCTTTTAAATCCTCCCTGTGTCCTCTAAAAGGAAGGTAACATATAACCAAGGTTAATGCGACATTAATTAAACGATCTAAAACTTGTCTCCATTAGATTTTTGCCTTTTGCATTTATTTTTCATTTTCTAATAGTGCATTGCATTCGCCAATGTTGTATTATACATGCATGTAGCTGTTGTTGAGATTTTTCATGAGTTGTTACCCTATCTGCTAAATGGCGCCAATCTCTAATCCCGCTTACCCATGATGCATTGAATGATGGTGAACTACGGTCAGCAAACAGCCAACATGGCTCACAGTAGGCACTAGCTAGCTTTGGTGATTAGCAAAGCCATGTTCAAGGTGTCATTACTGCAGCTTTTGTTGAGTTGGTATAATAGGTGTTAAAAAAACACTGTCCTGTCCGATGTGGGACCCACCACCACTATTGATATGAGGGATACTATTACCCTTCTCCCTTTCCTCTCTTACCTCTTTCTTCTTATTTTTCCCTCTGTGGGGTCTCCCCCGCGCTACCTCCTCCTCCCTTCTTTCTTGGTCTTAACTTCCTTCTCTGGGTTCTCCCCTAAGAGGTGTAAACCTGTTACCTTTGTTGCTGCACAAGATGCAAATTCTTGCTACATGGTTACAGGCGAGACACCCGCTTGCTCTTAAAATTATAGACCATAGGCTATTATATTGCATTCAGTATGTTTGTATTGTTCTTTGACTAACTACTGTTTTGGAGCACTGTGAACTCATTACCTGATTACCTGTGTTAAACAATAATAAAAATATTGAAACAGAAAAAAAACACTGTCCTCCTTGTCTGTGAAGATTCTCATTCATCCAGGTCATGGTATATCTATAAAAAATAAGTCAAGGCAACTGGACTTGCTGTATTTTCCTGAAGACGTTTCACTGGTCATCCAACCGTCCTGCTTTTTTTGGGTCTCTCGGAAAATCTGTGTAGCGCTCATCCCCGAAGGAGCCGCTGTATATGAATTGAGGTTCTCCTACCTGTTTGCTCCAGCCACCGGCCCTCTTTGAACAGCAACAGCACACCGACACTCACGGACAGAATGGACTCCAGTCTTAGGGTCTTTTTGTAGATTTATTTGCAAGGATTAACAGGAGAGAGGATTTGGGGTCTGTAGGATGCCCTGGCTGATTCTTCAAAGGACTGCTTTCTTCCCTAGCAACCGCTAAGGCCCGTAGCAACGGGATCCGGTCAGAGTGACCAATGATTTCTTCTAGAACACTGCGAACAGCCAGAATGGTTCGGTAACTTATAGGAGAAGGGTAGCTATCTCTGGACTCAGGTAAGAACCGCTGGCTTCTTCTAGAACAGGTACCTGGAATAGGGTGAGGGATCTCTCTTGTGGGTCCCAGACGGACGCTCTCACCAGCTCCTCTCCGGTACCCCTCAACAAGAAGACTCTACCTCCGGCCCGTCTTTTCCTCATCAGTATCTGGAATCTCTGTGCCCTCAGCATCTGCCACTGCCAAGAAGCACTCCGGATTAGTAGTTGTATCCTCTTAGAACAAGGCACCCAACACCTGCCACGTGTATGGGGCCCAAGCCAGTCACTTGAATCACATAAGCCTCCTAGGGAGAGGCCCTAGGAGGGGAAGATACCTCTGCACAGTGACCCCAGACCTTTTATTACCTGCCCTCAGCCATACCTCTGAGTCATCCTACTCAGGGATTGGTCAGGGTCAGGTGCATGGTCATAGTCTGAGGATGGATCCTCCCTCACTGTATGCCAAGGCTCCCTTTTCCTCAGCAACAGGAGGAGCAATCAATCCAGCAGACTCAGGGACACCTATGGAATGCAGAGCTCTGAATAATCAGTATCTAGACTGGTTACAATCCAGACATTCTCTAGATTTAGTAGTGACATTCTAGAGGGCGCTACATCTGTATCAGGTTTTCAAGAACCATGTGACAAAATATATCGCTTTGTTTCAGCATCCGTTATGTCTAAGGGGAAATGGCTTCTATCTGTGGGGTATTTTCTTACAACGCTGGTGACTGTTTACTGTATCATCTGTTCCACATTTTGAAATGTCAGTTTCCCTCTGCCAATGTCTCACAAGCATGTGATTCTTTACTATCCTTGTCTTCTGATTCCCTTCTTGCTTGTTCACTGGCTCCTGGTTCATTGACAGTTTGCTGGCTTCACTCTCAGTGTTGCGATCATCTATTTTTCCTGTTTCCTCAGGGATACTTGGTGGTGGTGTATTAGCCTGCACACTGTCTGTAGACTCACTAGTGCTTTCCTTTGGTTGAGTAGATATCAAATTCATAACAACTGGTATCAGTTGGCTGAAGAAATACATTAATTTTACATTGTTTGGCCATCCTTTTTTGTTCTTCCCTTTTTTCCTTACGCTTTTGCGCACCACATTTACCTTTAGGTGGCATCTAAGAAAATGTAAGCGCTTTTGCTAACTAATAAAGACTATAAAAACATTGAACACAAGTAATAAGCCTCTCTAAAGACCATCAGCTATACAGGACTACAAATCTTAGCAATACTTTATAAAGCAGTGCAGAATGGCACTCGCTCTAGATGACTACAAATAACAGAAACACTTTACAGCAATGTAGAATGGCATCAGCTATAGAGGACTACAAATCTCACTTTATACAGCAATGCAAAATGCCATGGGCTTTAGAGGACTACAATCCCAGCAATGCTTTATATAGCAATGCCATTGCTGTGTAAAGTACTGCTGAGATTTGTAGTCCTCTATAGCTGATCCCAGCAATACTTTATATAGCAATGCAGAATGGAATTGGCTATAGGGGACTACAAATCCCAGCAATACTTTACAGCTAGGAATGCACCGATACCATATTTTCAAGACCAACTATGAGTACTGATACTTTTCCACAAAAAGTACCAACATTTCCCCCTCAAATGTTGTATTGTGAGTATGTTCTCTTTTGTGTTTGTGAAAAACCCAATAAAAAGTTAGTGAAAGAAAAATGTTAAAACTTTTCTTAAACATATTTAAACATTTTTCCGCTGACACTGCAGTAACTGTTATGGTGGTGGATGCACCAGCATGTAAACAAACGTCCAGCCACTATAGCAGCCGAATGCTTACCTTTTTACTATTGGGTCCTAGCTTTCCAGTGAAAGTAATTTGGAGGGCTGTGCAGCCCCCCTGTCACTTCTACAATGCTATAAATGTGCTGCATATTCTCCCCAACACCACCATGTCCCTGAGCTTGTCCCTGTCCCTGTCTTTCCTGGTTGCCTGGAACCTCCATGGCGGGTGTCAGGAGGGAGAGCGTCAGGAGATCAACAAACATTCATTTGTAATGGAACTTCTCCTTTTAAGATAGACTGATTTAAAAGATCAGTTAATTGTCCAACAACCATACTTCAGTGTTCTCTTAGAACTCTGGGATGAATACCATAAGGACCCATTTCTCTATGAAGCTTTAAACGAGCCAGATCATTTGCTACCCCTGTGTCCAGAAATCCTGAAAATTGAACCATCATCATGTGTTACTAGCCTGCTTTCACCGGCGAAAGTTGTAGACACAACAGGCCTAGATGCAGACTAGAAAGACAAGATGTCTTCCTTAAATTAGAGCTAAAGTCCTCAGGTACAGGTGGGTAAAAATTGGCATGAGGAACCACTGTTTGATGGCACAGTGTGTGATCTCCCTTTGCTTTGCAGAATCACACTTTATTGTTTTAAAACCAAAAACATTTAAAACCAGTAAGCACAAAAAACACTTCATACCACCACTCTACATTGTCTGCATCCCACTATTACCATATCCCATATGCCAAGTACAGTTACAGCCCTAGAAATTGGCCAGGGTACCATGGTTTGGAGGCAAGGCACACGGGCATAAATGCAGAGACCGAAAGCACAGGCAGCTATTTTTCTAAAAACATAGAGCTTTTAGGTTTGGATGGGTGCAAAAAAATGGCCCTACATTTTGATGTCAACACAAAAAACCCTAAAAGCAGATGCACAAGACACAGGCAGCTGTTTCTCTGTAAATTGCAGAGCTACAGCCCTTAGGTTTGGGAGGCTACAAATTAGCTAGTGGCACAACACTTTAATGGCAGTCCAAATGGGCCTAAATGAGGAGGCAGAAGGCACATGCAACTGTTTTTCACCATCTTCTTCTCACTGGAACTCAGATCACAGAAAGTACCAGCTGCTGACACGTCAATGCCTGTTGTTGCATTGCAATGGCTTTCTTAGGAGTGCTGATAGGCAACAGCGACTCCCGCTATATTTGACTTGCTCTTTTTCTCCCTTTTCCCCAGCCAGTTCTCCTCCTGGAAAGGAAGACTTGCGCATTCATATAATTTTCCTCTGCTTGTTGCTACTGCTGCAGCAAGCCAGTAGTGGAGTGCTCAAATAATTCTGCCGACTCCTCAAATGGTGGGATCAGCTGAGAGGAGAAAGAGGACAAGTTTTGCAATACTGTCTGAGTTTTGGCTGCTCTGTGTCGGGGAGGACAAAAATAATGCAGGCTTCATAAGCCTTCATAATTATCTCCTTTGTGTGCTGTGGTTGAATTGGTTGCCAACTCTGGCCAAAGAATTGCAAATGTTCCTGGCCTCTACCACCAATGTGATGTGTAGGACCTGGTTGTAGAGCTGATCGCCCCATACTACCTCCATGTCCAGCACCAGTGCCTCTGCCTTTCTATCATTTTAAAATAGATTTTCAGGTATATCCTTCACTTCTATTGTGGGTGATATTGTGAGGTGATTTTGGTGCACATTGTTTTTGCAATTTGTGTTCTTCTCTTTCCAAATGATGCTATAGAGCACTGTGAACTGCCAGCTTGCCAACTGGCGAGACTGCTGTGCTTCATTGAGACCCCCCTGAAAAACCCCATAA
>NW_017306975.1:203520-204783 GCF_000935625.1 Nanorana parkeri | reverse complement strand
AATTAGTAAAGCCTTATTTTAAAAAAGTGGTTTTGTTAAGACGGGTCAGCACCAAAATGTGTTTGTTCTACTAAGAAACACTTAAAATGCAACACATGTCCAGTGGGGACAATAGGGTTAATATGTGATCTGTTTTTTTGTAGGTAAATATCTTACTACTTTGAGACAATGTTCTGGTTACAACATAATCATTAAGGCCATTGTGTGAGCTTTCAAAAAGGAACTATAACAATGACATTACCAGAAGTTGTGAGCATAACATAGATGAGCCAAACTTCCTGCACCTTGCATTATAGGAATGTCAATGGTATCCTCTAAGAGGTTATTTTTTCCACAAGCACCACCTTAAAGCAAGCCTTGCACAAAATAAGATTATATTTAAGATTGCTTGATGTAGGAAAGTACTGACAATACTAAATTAGCATCATAGCCAGGCAGTTGTCAATTTAGGCCCCGTTCCCACTGCTCGATATGCAAATCGCGCGTTTGTGTCGCGTTCAAGCTTGCATTGAGCAAGCTTGAATCGCGGCTAAATCCGCTCCAAAAAGGGTCCTGCTGTAGCGACACACGGCCCGTGACAGCAGGACCCTTTGCCCCATTGGATTGCATTGGAGCGCGATATCGCGCGGTAATTTGCCGCGATATCGCGGGAATTACCGCGCGATAAATCGCTCAATGTGAACGGGGTCTTAAAAGGGTTGTCAGGACGGGCAGTCAACATTTTCTTACCTGCACAGGTGGAGTTAAATTAAAAATACTTGTGTGATTTTGTGAGATATATATCAATGTAGTGCTCACCTCCTAAGGAGCTCATATAATAACCCGGGTCATCCTTAGTTGTCAAGGGGATTTGGTCTTCAGCTGCCCCATTATCATTAACTGCCCTCTTCTAGTGCCCACAAAGCTGATATCCACTCCAGTAATGCAATGCTGAATACCTTTTATTAACGTCTTCATACTAGGGAGAGAGGGTATAGGGATCCCAGACATCCAGGGTGGTACAGACAGACTCCAGACTCACCAGACCTTTTAAACATCTCAGTATAGATCCACTTGTGGTACAGCGAATAGTAATTGGAGTAACAGAGAAGCAGGGATGAACATAAAACCTCAGCAGGAGAGACACCAGCCATGCTCTTGAGGTACTCTAGATTCTGAATACCTTCAGTAGCCATGCACTTTCCTGGTTCTCCTCCTCTGCCAACAGCACAGGCCTCCTCCATAATTGAGACCCAGGGAAACACTTCCCACACTCCAACCTCA
>NW_017306975.1:168813-203410 GCF_000935625.1 Nanorana parkeri | reverse complement strand
CCCAGCCCCCGGGCCAACCGGGGGGGGGGGGGGTGGATGAACAGCACCTAGTCCATCCTTGGCTGGTCCCGACTAGTCTGAGCACATGACAATTCCCACTGGTTTATGTGCCCTATCCCATCATGCACCACTGGTTGAGAGAAACGCAGTGATTGGCTGCTGTCCTGCACATCCCATCCACTCACAGTGCCTCTTATTGCTACCCCACAATATACAGCACACTCCACCCAGGGAGGTACCGTCATTGCCACACACCTGGAACTTACCAGATAAATGCCACTATTATCCAGCTAGGCTGACTACAGCCCTGTCAATCACCAAATGTCTAGTAGCTACCTCACAAAAGCTGATGAGGGTTACACACATACACACACACATATATATATATACTCACACACACACACACACACACACACACACACACTATATTGCCAAAAGTATTGGTACACCTGCCTTTACACTCACATGAACTTTAATGGCATCCCGGTCAGGGGTTGGGCCAAGCCCAACCCCTGAAAAACAGCCCCACACCATAATCCCCCCTCCACCAAACTTTACACTTGGCAAAATACAGTCAGGCAAGTTCCGTTCTCCTGGCAACCGCCAAACCCAGACACAACCTTTGGATTGCCAGACAGAGAAGCGTGATTCATCACTCCAGATAATACATCTCCACTTCTCTAGAGTCCAGTGGCGGCGTGCTTTACACCACTGCATCAGACGCTTTGCATTGTACTTGGTGATGTAAGGCTTGGATTCAGCTGCTCGGCCATGGAAACCCATTCAATGAAGATCTCTACGCACTGTTGTTGTGCCAATCTGAAGGGCACAGGAAGTTTGGAGGTCTGTAGTTATTGACTCTGCAGACAGTTGGTGACTTCTGCGCATGGTGTGTTTCAGCATGCGCTGACCCCAATCTGTTATTTTACGAGGCCTACCACTTCATGGCTGAGTTGCTGTTGTTCCCAATTGCCCTCACTTTGTTATAATACCACTAACGGTTGACCGTGGAATATTTAGTAGCCGGGAAATTTCACAGAACACCTGAATCCAATGGTTTGGAGGGGTGTCCCAATACTTTTGGCAATATAGTGTATATAGTAGAGAACGGCAAGGCCGAGTTGTTGAAGGCCGATATACAGTATTTCGCCACTGTTTGGGTTGTGGCCACCAGAGGGTGAATCTTCCTGTCACAGGAAGCAATTTAAAAGGTCAGCAAATCCAGAGTGGAGTGTGGGAGTTGTGAGGAGGAAGGTGTCAGCTGTGGATAATGAGTGAGAAACCTGCTGTGTTGCTGAGATTCAGGACTTATACTCCTGGGAAGGTATTCCGCCAAGTTTGGGACTTTGTATGACAAGTCGGTGAGACACGTTTATGCTTCATTATTTTGTACTGAAGCTAAGGACTTTTACTTTGAGTTTTGCTGAAGTTAAGCTTATATTTGTGTTTACCGTTTTAACTGCCCTGAAGAGGAAAAAAAAATATTCTCAGGAGGACAGTGGGATGGATGTGTTGGAAATTCAAGGAAAACCACTTTTGCTCTACAGAGATGCAACTGGACCTGGGGGTTAGTCAGGGGCTGACTGGCAACTTTTAGCCCAGGGGGCAAGTACAACCCAGAGGCCCATGGTGCAGCAACTTGGCCCCCCTCCCGCTCTGCCTCTTCCCTGCCTTCTCCCCGCCCCTATCTGCCACTTTTGCCATCCATGTAACAGTAGTGAATGGTCGGCTGATGTGAGGACTCCTAGTAAGTTCATGAAAGGGACAACTAAATTATACAGCAATCAATGCAGAATGGCACCAGCTATAGAGGACTACAAATCACAGCAATAATACATTATACAGCGCAATGCAGAATACAACAAATCCCAGCAATAGTACATTATAGCTGGCGGTATTCTGCGTTGCGCTGTATAATGTACTATTGCTGGGATTTGTTGTATTCCTCTATAGCTGGCGGTATTCTGCATTGCGCTGTATAATGTACTATTGCTGGGATTTGAGGTCCTCTATACAGCGCAATGCAGGATATCACCGTGTTTTTAAAGGCAGCACAGAGGCCCGGGGGGCAATTGCCACCCTGCCCCCCGGCCCAGTCCGCCCCTGGGGTTAGTCCATAAGAGGAATAAAATATAAGTGTGTACATATATGCACCTTGTATAGACGAGCATTCATGTCAAAATCAGCCTTTTCCATTTGAATGTAGCACTTCTTAAAAGCATGGAAAACAGAGCATTTGACATAAAAATGCTGTGTTTGACCTACTTACCTTCCATCTAAATGAACCTCAATAGGGCCTGCTGCAGCCAAAGAAATGCAACAAAGCAGGTCGAATGCAGCCTTTGAAATTTCATCTACACTACTCCATTGAAGGAATCTGCTGACCTGTGTTTGACATGCATTTTAAACACACATCAAACACAGAAAAATGTGTACACAAGCCTGAAGGCTTAGAGCTTTTTCTTTATTTTCAATGATAAATGCCTTGAAAGGCAAAAAAAAATAAACTCGGGTTTAGTTAGTAATGCAGTAAAAGCAAAACTCTGCAGTGCAAACCACAGATCCTATAATCACAAGATTTCCAGTAGCCAAAATGAGATAACTGAAAGGTAAATTCTGGTTTCTTATGTATTAATGCACATTGCCCATATATGTCTGGAAATACCCTATGAAACCACTAGGTGGCCAGTCAGGCACAGCTGTTGTACAATGTAAAACCTGCTGAAACGTAAAGATGACATAAAGATCTTGTGTGTGCTTCATGGGAAGTTTGTGCTAATAGAATAATTTTTGTAAACCTAAAACTTTATCTTTTCTTAGGTTATTTGCTATGCAAGAAATTATTCAAAAGTACACCCAATTATGCCTAAGAAAAAGATAAATACAATACATGCATAACCCAACAACATATCTATCCAAAAGCAGTATAAAGATTTTAGCGACCTTATAAAATATACCCTACGAATTTAGGAATAATAATATAAAATAAAGCATGGAACATGGCAAGAGAAAGCAAGACTCCCAGACTCTTTTAAAATAGACAGGAGATTACTATGCAATTACCTATAGCATGCTAAGGCCTGTACAATGGGCTGATTTTACACATTAGCACTTTTGAGGCAGAAGTTGGGTGGAAGGTGGTAAGGTTAGCTGACAAACTGACAGCCATGTCCTGCAGATTACACTTGTAAATCCCAGGTCTCCCTGTGTACTCAGTGCTCTGCTGTCAGTGTGACAGCCGCCCACACTGTATCACTATAAACAAAGCACAATGATTGGCTGTCACAGAGCTCTGATGATTACAGATAAAGCCACATTTTTACTGTGTAGTCTGCAGGAAGAGCTATCAGTTTGACAGGTAGGGTCCTGCACTGCATTAATTTATGAATAAAAGCTAATATTATAGTCTTCGTTCATGAATTACGCAACGCTAAAATCAATAAATAGAATATCTACAAATAAATCCCATTAAAACTCAAGATAATTGATCCAAACTTTTTTTGAGTTAATATATTTTTATTTCAAAATACATATATATATATATATAACACACATACATACATTCTGGGTATAAACAGATATAAAAGACTTTTACCAAAAGAAGAGAAAAAGAGAAAAAAAAGAAACGTAACTATCAATCTCTATATATTTAGCAGAGGCTTCTACATTACTTTATTACATCTTAGACATAACTATTCCCTTTATTTTGCGGACCTCATATTGTCCACTTCTACTATTTTACCCATTTCTCCCACACATTCTAAAGCCATTCCTCCATTGTGGAGGGGAGGGAAGTCCAAGTATTATTAATTAATCCCCCATATGTGCAGTTTTACGTGAATATTTGTGATTATCCCTCTATAAGTGTGAATTCCTTGTAATATATTCCCCAAAATGTCTTACCCCACCACCCATAACATGTGAGTGTATTCCCTATTTCTATGTGAACCCCTTAAAATATATATACAAAACCTGTGGGTAACAAAATGTAATTCCCCCACCTATAATGAGAACCAAAATACCGTTTAATCTTCCTGGTTGTGTACTCATCCAACTGTGAGCTACTTCGGACCAAAATTTCTTACCCCACCACCCATAACATGTGAATGTATTCCCTATTTCTATGTGAACCCCTTAAAATATACATACAAAACCTGTGGGCGACAAAATGTAATTCCCCCACCTATAATGAGGACCAAAATACAGTTTAATCTACCTTGTTGTGTACTCATCCAACTGTGAGCTCTAACTATTTGTGTTCATCTATGTGGTGTATTACCCTTTTAATACCACCTAGAGTTCTATTTTCTAAGCCCTGTGAGAGTACCTCCTACCCCATTTTTACTTCTAAATGAATCTGTTTTAATCACCTTCGGACTTCCCTTCCTCCCACTATCTATCCTCCTTCTTCCCCTTACTTCCATACATGTAGGTCCATTATAAAATAATAAATCCAAATATTGTTTAGAATTTAGCTGTTCACTTGTTGCAAGCTGTAGCTGATCCAAACTTTTTTTCCAAAAGTTCATATATAGTCCTTAAAGTGCAAAGAATAAGTCTCTCAATTAGCGACAATCATTTTGAAGAAACAGAATCTATCAGTGCATCCAGTGACCATTAAAGTACAAAAACAAGTCTCTTGATAGAGGTGTACATAAGTATTCTCAAGTGACACTTCTCTTCTGGCGCCTAAAAAAGGCGTGTGGACACGAGAGGAGCAGAGCCTTGGTGGATCGATATTCATTAACACCTTAAGCGCTGTATGATATTAAAATATTCCATCATATATGGTGAGTGCGGTCTATGTTGTTTGGGTCGCACACGTATGGGGAGAGGTGCCACTTGAGAACACTTTATGTACACCTCTATCAAGAGACTTTTTTTTGCACTTTAATGGTCACTGGACGCACTGATAGATTCTGTTTCTTCAAAATGATTGTCGCTAATTGAGAGACTTATTCTTTGCACTTTAAGGACTATATATGAACTTTCTCTTTTGGATCAATCATCTTATGTTTTAATGTGATTTATTTGTAGCTATTCTATTTATTGATTTTACCACTGGGCACAATTTTGTATTGATGTAATTGGTAGTGTGTTTGCTCTTTTACACAGCTGCTTTTAGCCAATAGTGTATCAGGATAGATTAGGAGCAGGGACCAGCTTAATATACTATTGATTCATGAATTACTGTTAGCCTCCATTGTGGCCCATTCACACATAAGCAGTTTTCCACGTGTATCGATTATATATAGCAATACATTTTGGCAAAGGCTCTTGCTCTTGTCTTTATTGGCTGACACTGCACTTTGGGCAGTGGTGTGAAATATAACATACCTTTTCTACATACTGCACTGAGAAAGTTAACCAAACAAGTGCAGGCTTTATATTAAAGAGGTTCTAAACCCTCCGGGGTGAAGCAGTAGATATAGGCAAAACAGTTTTTAAAAAACCCAAAAAAACCCTATAACAGCGGTTTAAACTTACCTATTTTTCTTTGCACGCTCCCGCCCGAGAAAACGCATCTTGAGGCGGGCACATGCGCAGTTCGGATTCTCAGCCAGGAAACGAGCAGATAAGGTAAGGTAAGTCTATGGACGCATGCACCTGCATGCAGACACCGCTGGATCGGAAGTGCCTGCAAGCAGAGAGGAGTCAGCGCTGGATCTGAGAGCCGCCGCACCGCTGGAGGGACAGATGAAAACATCAGGAAAGAAGAAGAAGATCGGATTAAGAGACATCATTTAAGGTAAGTGCTTTAAGGGCTTCAAATGAATATGTACTGTTTTTTTCATATGGCAATTCCTGGTAGTCTCTCCTAAGCAGTGGCGTAACAACCGGGGGGAAGGGGGGGGGGAACTTGCCCCGGGCGCAGGACTGAGGGGAGGCGCCGTCACGACCCCCGCTAAACGAAGCCCCTGGCTCCCTCTCGCTAGTAGTAACCAGCACACGCTGTATGCAACTTCTAACAGCGTGGGAGATGTGAGGCCGCGCTTGTTGGTCGTTCCAGAAATCAGGTGAGAAAAAAAAAGTTTTATTTTATGTTCTATTCTTAGTTCTATAATGGCATTGTAGTACTTTCAGGTGGAATACAGCTTCATAAGATATCAGCTAGGGAACTACAAGTCCGAGCATGCCCTCATTGCCCCTGGCCCCACTGGTCACACTGGCCCCCTGTCCTGGTCCTGTATAGCCCACCTGAGACTCTCTATGGTGGGCTCTGCAGGGTCCCAGGTGGGCTGGTCTGGTCTGGTCGTCGGGATGCCGCCTCGGTACAGTTGATACCCATGTAAGAGGCCCCCCAGACCCCTCACATGGGTATCGGCCATACCCCTCTGATGGCGGTGTTCTATCAAAGGTTGTGACTACGTTAAAATGTGTGACCGGTGACATGGTCACACGTTTTAACGTAATCCCGCCCAGTTTTCCGGCGGTGGAATGTGTGACCACCAATAGGTGAAGCTTTCCCAGCTGTTCCAGGGCAGATCGGCATCGCAAATCGCATGTGCAGTAGAAACGATATGCCCTGAAACAGCTGATCGGTCCTGAAATGTCACTTCTCTCCGATTGCGATCTCACATTCCACCACACTCACAAAGTCGGATAGAAGGGACATTTCAGGACCGATCCGCTGTTTCAGGGCAGATCGGTTCTCCTGCACATGCGATTTGCAATGCCGATCTGCCCTGGAACAGCGGGGAAAGCGTTGGAATGCTTCATCTATTCCACCGCCGAAAAACTGGGTGAGATTACCTTAAAACTACAGCCTCAGGCCCCGGTGCCCTGGCACCGCCTGCACCGGCGGTAGTTCCGCCACTGGTAGTAGCAGGAGATAGACGTGTGCTATTCCTTTCGTTCCGAATCAAAATTCGGACGAATTTTCTGAAATTAGGACACTGAATCAGACATGTGACTTTTCTGGCCAATCAGATGTGTTTTTTGGTTTAATGCATCTGAACACAAATTTTTGTTACGGCAACATGGGAGCCATATACATTATATACTATACAATACTAAAGCTGAGGCTCCTAGACCTGAATGGCATTCGGGATCCGAATTTCCCAATAGCATTCGGGAGCTCCCGAATGCCATTAGGGTCTGGAAGCCATATACTGTACATATATTACTAAAGCTGAGGATCCCAGACCCAAATGGCAACCGGGATCCGAATTTTTGAATTGCATTCGGGAGCTCCCGAATGCCATTTGGCTCTGGGAGACTCAGCTTTAGTAATGTATGTATAGGTATATGCCATTCGGGTCTAGGTGATTCAGCTTTACTATTCATATCTGTATATGGTTTTCTGTGGTATTTGCAACGAATATTTGTAAACTCATCCGAAACTAAGAAAAATTTGGATTTCGTCCGAATCGGAAACCCGAACCGAATTTTTGAATCCGAATCCCAAAATAACGAAATATCCGAACTGAATTTTTCCCAAGCTTACATGTCTAGCAGTAGATTCACTAGACAGTGCTTATCTAACAGGGATTATTTTTTATTTAATTACCCTCGTATGGAAATGTTCATCTACCATTTATTAAACTGTAGTATGGGTTTCTTATGAAGTCATTTTAAAGCAATAAAGACATTTGTTATTTGTTATTGTTCATTGTTATTTGTTTTTAATCCTTTTATCCTAGTAATAAAACCGTGATAGACTTCCCTTTTCCTGGCAACATGCTAAAGTATGCTCATGGAGCTTCCAAACTGCTCCTATGCCAGCTGGTAGATACATTACCTCAGCATGGACAGAAACTGCCTCTAAAGCTGGCCATATACCTTACAATTATCTGCAAATTTTCTGTGGTCAGATGGAAAAGATGCAACAGATTCCTCCATCTACACTTAATTGTGTGGATGAGTAATCTCCACCTGGGCCAATCTGTTGCACTTTTTCCATCTGACCACAGAAAATCTGCAGATAATTGTAAGGTGTATGGGCACCTTTAGCCTCCTCCCTGTTTAATGTGCCTGACACAGTTACAATATTTATATCGCAAGAGGTATATGTATATTACATGAAAACCACCTCTACTATCTCAACTAGGGTAAAGCAAGTTTGTGCATACATCCAACATTAGCCTTTTTTTAAAATAACAGTAATAAATCAAAATAACAGTGATTAAACGGTGATCAACAATCAGAAAATGTAGATGATTGATTGATCAAACCCCTGAAATGATAATGCTCATCCTATGGTCACGGTATAGGATTATCTCAGACCCATGATGATGATTCACTAAGCACAATATGCAGATAAACACTAGAAGGACAACCCACAAATCTTTTTATGAAAAAAATAATTATGGCACAGCAGGTAAGTACAGCTGTGGCCAAAAATATTGGTACCTCTACTCTTCTTCCCAAAGAATTCCAACTTTCCATGAAATAAGTTGAATCTGACACAAGTAAATGGAATATACCATTGTTTACTCCATAGTCCGTTTATGTTTGATGGACGTCTTGTATGGTTTGGACACTTTTAAAGCCCCGCTTTTCTTTTCTTGTATACAACTCCATAGTCCGTGAAGCAGACCCTTTGATTTTGTTTTATGACTTAACATATTCATGTAAAAAATAAATTAAAATAGCATGGCCAAAATTATGGGTACCCAATAAAAGTTAACACATTACTGAACTTTAGTGGTCCTTCAAGCAGACTATTCAATTTAATTAGTATCATAGTTTGTCTTCAACCTTATAATCAGTCTTATTATTGAATCTTATAATTTTTCCATAAGTGAATAGAGAAAGGCACTTACTTGGGTGTTTTGTTTTTATTATGTACAGCACAGCGAACATGGAAAATCTGAACGGTGGAGAAAGAACCAAGGAAAACAGATCCTGACTGACCTCCACAATCAAGGTGCAACAATGTCAAGTCACACCACCTGTCGTAAAATAAAAAGTGGGCTCCATGGTAGAAGACTAAAGAAGATCCCACTTCCAAAAGACAGGAATGAAAAAAACAAATTGGAGTTTTCAAAAATGTTGACAAGCCACAGTCCTTTCAACAGATAAAACAAGAATTTCAAGCTTTTGGTAGGCCACATCAGCTTTATGTTGAAGAAGAAAAAAAATAGTGCTGTCAACCCTATTACTGCTAATGCCATATCAGCCAGGAGTCCGCTTACATATGTAAAGACGACTGTTGACTTTACACTGGCTTTACAGCTGAATGACCACTTCCTCTGCTGCCCTTCTGGGGTGAATGAAGCTGATCAAGCACAATCTGTGCTTGGCCACCTTCATTGCAGTAGAAAGGTGTTATCAGATGACCCCTAATGTCACCATAAAGAGAGCCTGTCACCTCCAATGTGCAATTACACAATGGGCTTGTTAAGTAAAAAGAAAAGTGTCCAAAAATGAAAGTTAAATTAAAAAACACCCACAAATATTTTTAAAGTCCTCCACTCTGCATACATGCACATACAGACGCAAACAAGCATTGGGTGCGTCTATGTACAAATACAATGTTTGCACCACACATGTTGGGCATCACCATGCATGCCAGAGTGAGAGCAATAATTCTATTGTCATTATTTACAGTTAACTCAAAACTGATGACCTGTAAAAGTGTCACCTATGGACAATATTGGGAACTGTAGTTGTTTGCGATTTCATGGGCACACACAATTTTGAAGCTTGACATGTTTGGTATCTTTTTATTCAACACAACCTCATCTTTTATATTTTACCAATAATTGGGTATTATATTGTGTTTATGAGAATTAAAATTCATTTAAATATATTTTTTACTGAAAATTTGGTCTTAATTAAAAGCTCTACTAATATCCTGCGACATAAAAAAATTGGCACTGCCACCATTTTTTTGTCAGAAAATGTATTAATATAGTGTAATATACATGGGTAAGCCGTATTAGTCCAGTAGAAAAGTACACACACACACACACACACACACATACATATACATGTACACACTATATTGCCAAAATTATTGGGACACCACTCTGTGTCTGTGAAGGTTCTCATTCATCCAGATCATGGTATAACTAAAAAATAAGTCAAGGCAACTGGACTTGCTGTATTTTTTCTTGAAGACGTTTCACTGGTCATCCAACCAGCTTTCTCAATTCACAAAAAATTATCTGGGAATAAATATGGTGAATGTTGCTCCAATCCACATAATCTGTTAGTCACAACCAGGTGTTAATTGCATTTGCATAATTGGAGTCTAGGAGGTGTTATTCACCTGCCCAGAGAGAGGTGTTAAAACAGCATTTTATGTGGCAGACAATAGATGTCTCGTCCCCCCACCTCTATTCAAGCGTGCCTTCTCCATGTTTACATGAATGGCCTCTTTCATACCTCTTTTAAACCAGTCCTCCTCCCTGACTAGGATGCGTACTTGACTGTCTTCAAAGGAGTGACCTTTTTTCTTTAGATGTAGGATTCGGCAGTATACCTACATCTAAAGGAAAAAGGTCACTCCTTTGAAGACAGTCAAGTATACCTTCCTCGGCCCCATCGTTGGCTTCAGCGCTCAGGATGGCAGAGCGGAGGATCCGTAACTATCAGTGATATTTGCCGATCCTCTGTGCAGAACAAACACTGGAGAGATCAGCTGATCACTCCAGTGTTTGTAAATAACTGGGGACACATAGTACTATGTGTCCCCAGTTATGAATAAACAGGAAGTGCTTTACATCACTTCCTGTTCATTCATGAGTTTCTCAATGGGTGGAAGCACTTACTACAGAGGCTCCTACACATTGATAACTACATGTAAATGTTTTACCATCACCAGTTTCTGAATGAATGAATGAAAAGCCTCTGTACTGAGAGGTCTTGCTGGTCTTACCTACTTGGATTTACACTGTTTTTGCTAGACCATTGGTGGGTTCGTGTGAACTCCAGCGGACCAGATCTTGCCATTGATCTCCCTCCGGGACTCGCGAACTGATTTAGGGGAGTAACCGTTTACTCGCTTGTTTTATTAATGCGTTTGTTTCCCGCTTTGTTTTTGTGGAGTCTCCCTTAACACTTGATCTGCTTTCCCACTTATTTTCACCAAAGCTCATGGATCAATCGCTAGATACGGTTACCCGCCTGGAGATTGTACCTCCCTGCTGGAAGTCCTAATTTACTAGTACCACCCACCCATCTTTTGGGGGACAGTCTCCCCTATGCTAGCGGAAGACCATCATAGTTACTAGGGATGCACCGATACCATGTACAGTACTCGGTACAAGTACATGTACCGATACTTTTTGAGCTCCAAGACTAGACTAGAGAAAAATTCAAAAGTTAGGAGGCAGCTGTCATTTCTAAGGAGCACACGGAGCTCCTGGGATTTGTAAATCTCTGTTTTAATGTATGATTTTGTTTTTATAAATATGAATGAAGGGATGCACCAATACCAGTTTTGCGAGTACAAGTACTGGTACTTGCCCAAGTACTTACAAGTACGAGTACTGATACATTTTTGTTTATTGTCATGTGACAGTTTTTCTAAAACAATATCAACTAATGATTTCAGGACAGTGGTGGAGCACCAGAGCCAGGTCCCAGCTGCAACCTCTGCAACCCTGGTAGTTCTCGTGAAAATGCCAAGTATCGGCATTGGTACTCGAAAAGTATCGGTGCATCCCTAATAGTTACCTTTCAGTGAGGCAAATATTTCTCACATCCTTGTATATTGTGTTACGCCCAACGGACATTATGAGGACTGACTCGGGGGGGACTTCACACGCTGGTTTCTTTTTTTGTGACTTCTAGACTGCTATTGAGTAGAAGTTGAAGCTATATCCATTTTACAACTAGTTTTTCTTTTCCAGCCCTCCTTTATGGGGGAAGTCGAGATTATGGCAACTAAGCCTATCGTAGTTCTGTTAGGCACTATATACTGTAGCCTGTTGTTTATTTTCATTACTGACTAGTTTCTTTATGGAGCATTATTGGTTTCTTTTTCCATATACGGAGAATGTGTTAATTTTACCTGAAGCTGTGGACCTGGTTATTGACTACTGGCTCTGTGAACCTTTGGCAAGACCCATCCCCCCCAGGCCCAGCACTCTCTAGACCTAGTGGTCTGGAGCTGTTGCTTAAACTGACTCTTAAGACATGGAGCAACTCTGACTGGTTACCATCAACTCCAAGGGCCTTAACACTAATAAATAAATAAATTGAGGATTTTCTTAAATAACCTTGGGAGATGGAAGTCTCATATGGCCTTTGTCAAGGAAACTCATTTTAGAGCAGATAACGTCCCCTCACTCAGGGATTCCTATTTCCCCATTTCGTACCATTCTTGCAATGTTTCCTCAAAATTGAGGGGGGTTTCCATAGTGAAATATAAACGGGTTCCTTGGACCCTCCCTAATCGCCTGAGCGTGACCGATGGGCACCATCTATTTGTGAACACACCAAACACTAATCTGGGTGTTTTCCATGATAAAATACTAGATACCTTAGTATACTTTTCTGAAGGGATCTTAATTCTCGGGGGAGATTTTAACATCTCTCTAGACCCAAAATATGGATTCGTTCTCTTGCTCCTCCCCCTCTTCCCCATCTGCTAGTAAACATATCCTTTGCTCCTTTTTTCGCTCCCAACTGGTAGACATCTGGCGCTTACAACACTTGGATGTCAGGGATTATAAGTTTTACTCTATGCCACATGGCTCGTACCCCCGTATTGATATGTTCTTTGTTCATCATCAACGCTCTGCATTGAACACAGACTCCAGTGTTGAGAGCATCACTTGGTCAAACCATGCTCCAGCCTCTATACGCGTCGCTCTCTCTGTTCCACCCTCTCATAAATAGTGGCAATGGCGTCTCAACGAAAGTCTTCTTCAGGATCCTGAAATCCTAGCAGATGCCACTAAGGAATTAAACTTATACTTTGAGACTAATGCTACAGCAGAGTACGACCCTGTACTCCTTTGGGAAGCGCACAAGGCTTATATCCGGGGTATTTTGATAAAACATGGCTCTTGGGTTAAGAGGGCGAGGGATGCCATACTCTTGGGCCTCTTAGATACCTTTCATAAACTGGAGCTTCAACATAAATTGGTGCGATATCCCTTATATCCAAAATGTTATCAGTACGCCCAGAGGTAAATTCCTTGAACTCTTATAGGACAAAAGCGGCAATTACGCGATGTATGAGGAAATTTTACAAATCTGGAGATATGTGCAGGAAACTTCTAGCTAGAGCCCTCCGAGATCAGCGAATGCTGTCCTATGCCCCTTAGATTATCACAAATCAAGGTATTAAAGTTACCCTCCCGAAAGCTATAGCTTACGCTTTTGGTGAATAATATTCACAGTTCTATAACCTACGCTTACCTTCTGAAGCTCCCTCTCAGGATTTATTGCTGGAAAAGACTGCCTCTTATTTAGCTTCAAGTAAGATGCCTGCCATTGAAGCACGCATACGTGAATCCCTGAATGCACCGATCACAACAGATGAGTTTCTCTCAGTGCTCAAATCTTCTAAAGCGGGAAAGTCCTCCGTGCCTGGCGGCTTTAAAACTCACTACTACAAACTCTTCTCCCCAAATGTATCTACCTATTTTATTCAAGCTTTCAACACCCTAACCTCCTCTTCTCATCTTTTGAGGGAATCCCTATCGGCCAAAATTACTGTTATTCCAAAAGAGGGCAAGGACCTCGCTTCTTGTGGTAGTTGTCGCCCTATCTCTCTTCTAAATGCGGACCTTAAATTGTGCACTAAGATCCTAGCAACCAGACTGAACCCTGACATGCCCTACTTGATACACTCTGACCAGGTTGGTTTCATTCTGTCTAGCCCACGATAATACCATCAAGATCCTCCACTTCGTCCACTCCGCGACTGCTTCCAAAATTCCATGCTTTTTCCTCTCTACGGATGCCAAAAGGGCCTTTTGATAGGGTTTACTGGAATTTTATGTTCGCTATGTTGAAACATATGGGCTTGCGAGACAAAATGCTGTCTTGGATTAGTTCTGTGTACCCTGCCCCTACCGCCTAGGTCAATGATGTCCTCTCTGACCCATTTACAATTTTGAATGGAACCAGACAGGGATGTCCTATTTCCCCTCTTTTATTTGCCTTGTCCCTAGAACTCTTTCTCTGGTATGTCTGAAATAATGTAGATATAACTGGTATACAAATTGGGACTGTGCCCTATAAGGTCTCTGCGTACGCAGATTACATGTTCTCTATCAATAACCCTGTACTCTCACTGCCCAATTTCGTGAAAGAATTCTACGTACAGTATATGGTGGACTGTCAAAACTAAAGCAAATCTTGAGCAAATCTGCGGCGATGGGAATTTCATTACTCGCTTACAGTCTGAGGGGCAGCTTTAAATTTCTATTGGTCACGAGAGCTCTAGTATACCTAGAATATCCCACATGATGAAGGACGCTTTTGCATACAACAACTTTCTCTCTCTATTGTCTCATGTCTGTTCTCTTCTGTCGCAGTGTCAGTCTGGATTTTTCTCTTGGTTTGGGCGCTGCAACATTGTTAAAATGTCAATCCTGCCCGAATTCCTCTATCTTTTTCTGGCCCTCCTTATACATGTTCCCGAAACATTTCGCTAAGTCAACTCTGTTTTGACAAAGTTTATTTGGGCCAATTGCCACTCATGTTTAAGATGCACCCTTTTAACGTTGCCTAAGGCCCCATTCACACTGAGCGATTCGCAAATCGCGCGTTTGTTGCGACAAACGCGATTTGCATTTTGCGTGATATCGCTCGTTTGTCGCGCAAATGGTTGCATTGAGCAACCTAGAATCGCGGCAAAATCCGCTCCAAAAAGGGTCCTGCTGTAGTGACGCACGATCCGCGACAGCAACGGACAGAGCCCCATTGAGATGCATAGGAGAGCGATATCGCACTGTAAATATCCGCGATATCGCGCGGATTACCGCGCGATAAATCGCTCAGTGTGAATGGGGCCTTAATCTTCTGGTGGAATGGCCCTACCTGACTTATCAAAATGCTATGTCACCGGTCACCTGGTCCGACTGTTTGGTGTAGACATGCACCCCTTAACCTTTTCGCTATCAATGCTCTTGTTTTCGTTTTTTGCACACGTTATAATCCACATTTTAGGCCTGAAAATGACTTCAAACCCCCAACATTATATATTTTCTGAAAGAAGCCAACACCCTGTAGAATAAAATGTTGGCAGTTGCAAATTTTTATTTTGCACAATATTAGCGCAACTCTTTAACGAAAATGTCCATGTTACAGCTCACACTAAACTTATCTAGAATTTGGGAAAACAATGACCATCATCTTCTGAAGCCCAATATGGCTACAGGCATTGACACCACATGTCTATTACCATGGAGCACCCCAATACAAGGACAACAACCCCCCCACCCCATAGATCTTCACTAAAGAAGCATAACTAATAGCACTGACCTGCAATGTAATGGAGGTATATACACTGACCGCCAATGTAACAAAAGTATTCGCACGGACCGCCACTGTAACAAAAGTATTCGCCCTGACCGCCAATGTAACAAAAGTATTCACACTGACCACTAATGTAATGGAGGTATATACACTGACTGCCAATGTAAAGGAGTTATATACACTGACCGCCAATGTAACAAACTGCTGGCTTACATGTCCTTATACTTCTTCCATTAACTCATCACACACAATTATTACCTTTTATATCACTTGCCCCTCCTACTAGATTGCAAGCTCTCAGGAGCAGGGCCCTCCTAACCATCCTGTATTGAAAATGTATTGTAACTCTACTGTCTCCCTCCATTTTGTATAGCAGTGCAAACTGCTGACACTATATATATCCTGTATTATAATAATGACAGGGGCAGAAAAAGGTGCCACCAGTTGAAGTGAAATGATATAGAGCTTTTTTTAAAAATAGAAATGAGCAAAAACAAACAATAGACAAAAAATATAAACAGATAGGAGACCATGAGAGGTTCAATTAACGAATATACATTTTCAAAATTGTCCAGCAAGTAACAAATTACTGTTGTAATTTATAGTCCATATAATTTGGAATCGGTGCCCCCGCCCTTCCCCACTGCTTGCTTTTTAATACATATTTATTTATTTAGCACATAAACCCATCATGCAGTATATAGTGTTTTGGTAAACGTCAAACCAATCCAAAAACAACGAGGCAGGTGTCAAAATGGGAAAGGTGTATTTTTTGTTTCAAACGCTAATTAGCGTCCAGGAATTCCACATTCATTAAACAAATCCTGTAACTATATCAGCTATTATAAAAGCCGAGAACTGACAGGCTTGTACGTCATTAGCACGGTGTGAACCATGTGACCTACGCCCTCCTCAATGCGGCAGATACCCATCCCCTCCCTTCTCTTGTAGCCATTGTCACATGACCCTTTCTCTCTAATCTCAGCGTCCATATTAGTTGTGGGCAGAAAAGTAACAGGGTAATATACATACACGCGAATAATTCACCCTACAGAAATAAGGTGTCCAGAAGCAGGTGACTGTACATGGAAGCATAATCCGAAATGTTAATGTAGGGGACATGAAAACCTTTTCTATTGCTTAGCGAACAGCGCAGACACTGAGCACTTCCTCCCAGCCAATGGCGGCCCGGCGGCTTGTGGGAGCGGGTGGTGACGTCATGTGGCTGTACTGCAGGCAGGAGGAGGAAGGAGCAGCTGATGCTGGACACTCATCTTCAAGGTACGGGTGTTATGGAATAAATGGGAAGACAATGACCATATAAACAGGACGGGGGGTTCTGAGAATGGCAGGAACTGGCTGACGGGCACCGTTAGCTGTAGTGGGCTCCTATGTATAATAATGTCTTTATAAATACACCATGGCTGACATGGTGATACTGTTCTGTGTGAGGCACAGTGATACTTGTATTATACCTCACAGCAGCCATAGGCAGGCGATGGCCTATCAGTATCTGGGGACCTGCAAGTCTTAGCATTGGGTTTTTACAGTGTCACTTAGATGACAGCCTGGCTTAAAGCCTTTTATTATAAATCTGGTGGCTCGATCAAACATAATACTGTATTGTGTAGATGTGTGATGATGGCTTATTGAATGCTGTGGATGGGTGCTACAGAGTCATTGGAATAGAACAGGTATTATGTATGAATGGGTAGAGGTTGTTTTGTCGGTTGCAGAATGGATTATTTTAAATCAATCGCGGACACAATTTTCTTATATCTAAACTGAACGAAAAATCCCTCTACAATACTAATCTTTCCTGCCTAGACAGCTTCCATTTAACAACATGGTGATAGATTCCATAGACTATGGAACTATAGGTTTTTATAGGTCGTTTATATTAATACTTTTATTTTCTACACACCTATTCCAGGATAAAATATTTCCCCCACACATTGATCACTAGGCTAAAACAAAATCTACATTGTGGTAGGGCCTGTCCTTTTATATTTGACTATGACGTCTACTTGTCATTGAACTGTTTGCTGAGCCTCATTTGACACTCTGACCATGAATTCCTCCTTGTACATCACTGTGCATAGTTAAAGAGGCCCTGTCACCCACTGTAAAACATTGCATGGTGCACCGAAATGAGAATTTCAAAACCGAAATGAAAATAAATGTAGGGCCGAAACCGAAAATGTTTTATTTTTTCCAAATTTTTAAAAATATATTTTTCTTTTATAAAATTGTATATTTTTATTCATTTTTTTTTTTTTACATTACTGTTGGGGGCTCAGGGGAAATATTGGGGGTCTAAACAGACTCCTGATATTTCCCTTTTAAAATAGAAAAAGAGATTGAGAACTCAGAGTCCTCAATCTCTTTTTCTGCAGCCCCTGTTATCTATGAACAAGAATCCTCTATGCTGAGAGTTCCTGTTCATAACATGAGACCATTGTGTGTTTTACTATATCCACAATCATGAATGAACAGGATCACTTCCCATTCATTCATATCTGAGGATATAGTAATCATACTAGGCCCTCAATTATTTACAAACAGCGATCACTGAGTGTTTGTACCGCTCTCCATCCTGGATCAGCTGTCACAGCTTGCAGTGCTGTCTCCGCTCACACCACTCTCCCGATCTGTGATAGGAGGCTGATCGGTGCGGGGAGAAGAGATGCCAGCCGCTCACAGCACTCTCCTCCTGCAGCGCTCGGCCGCCTGTGGCAGTTTCTCTCCTCCCCACTGGGACACAGAGCAGCCCCCAGCGGAGAGGAGAGAAAGCAGGGATGCACCGCTATTTCGGCAGAAAAATGGCACGTTCGGTCGATACATTTCGGTGGCCGATATATATCGGTGCATCCCTAGTTAACAGATTTATTGAAAATAAAGTGGCAGTCCAAATAGTCAGAAAATATGTTCTTCCACCGGTGTGCGCATTCTCGCTACGTATGCCTGTGGCGGTTGACCTCACTATTGCTGGCATAGGTGGAGAGGGCACACACACTGCCCTTGCACAGCTTTTGAACCAGGAATGAGTGACTGGCTGATGTGTCCTGGGAATAATCCAGTAGGTGGGGACATCACCATTGGGAGTATTTTGCCCAGGCTGCAAGGTATAGCAATGGCATCTATTTTTAAAAATGGCACAGTGCATTTACAACTACGGTAGCCCCTTGTCTGCATGAGCCTAATCCTGTTAAAGGTGAACTTAGCCTTTACTGCACCCGCTGTAGTTCTCTCATGGTTTGATTAGCTACCAGTGCTGACTCTTCCTTTTCCAGACTGGGACATTTTCAGGACATATTTAGATACTCGTCTAACATGTATACAGAAATACATTTAATTATTTTAAAGGAATGCTCAATTTTGAATGTCTTTTAGATACCTGTGTGAAGTTCAGCTCTGATAATCCTTGTGTATTGAGCTGCAGCTACTTCACTCACTTTTTATCCATGTTGCATTTTCATACAGCTGGAACTCTACACACTGAGCCATTCACATTTAGATCCTTGTATACATTAACAAACTGTTGCAGGTAGCTAGATCTTCATTTATAATGCATGTGCTTGATCCTGTGTCACTACCTGCACAAGGTAGTGGCACATAATTATCTTCTTTGTTCACTTTCATGAAACTGTTCT
Organism: Nanorana parkeri; assembly: GCF_000935625.1. Classification (NCBI taxonomy): domain Eukaryota; kingdom Metazoa; phylum Chordata; class Amphibia; order Anura; family Dicroglossidae; genus Nanorana; species Nanorana parkeri. The sequence continues at coordinate 184,373 of NW_017306975.1, read as the reverse complement.
GCCTTTCCGGTTTGTGAATCATTGCTGAGACAGGTCACTCTGGCTGCAGAGTTAGGGCAAAGTGTAAGTAAATGTGCTAAACTTTGTGGTTAGAAGGGAACTTTGTTAGGTACGAAGAGTCTGGCTCTAACTGCACAGCAGACTTTCTTTTTTGCTTGAGGTTATTTTAGTGTTTTGCAAAGCAGAAGTAAAACAAGAAAGAATTGCTCAAGGAAGATGCAATAAATTGAGTTAATTGATGATGAGAAAGACTGCGGTGGATCATATAAAAGATATATACAGCTAAATAAAACAAATAGGAGAAATATGTCAAATCTAGTAGTATATTTTTCCACATTGACAGGAAAAAAGGCAGACATTGAGGAGGTATTGTGTGTAGTAAATAAAAGTACTATGATACATATGTTGTAAGACAGAATTCGGTAGGAAGAGATGTCTGAGGACGAACTAGCTGGTTTTGGCAGATTTAGGCAAACCTATTCAGACATCCAGTATCAGGCCTTGTTCACACCTAGGCGTTTTCAGTTTCGCAAGTTTATCGTGCAATTGTTTTCTGCTTTTAAAGAAGAAAGTAGTAAGTCCCTCTGCACTCCTCACAGCGCTCCCGGCCCAAGTACTTGTAGTGGTGCTCGCAGTGACAATCACGGATGACACCGTGCAACAAACAGTGGAAAGCAGAAATCACCAGCACTCAGTAAATATCTTTGATGTCCATTTAATCGGACCAATCGTCAATTGTCATATACAAAATAGCGACGTTTTGGGGCCGCACAGGATCCCTTCATCAGGGCGACAATGTAACCTTGTCGCCCTGATGAAGGGATCCTGTGCGGTCCCGAAATGTCGCTATTTTGTACATGACAATTGACGATTGGTCCGATTAAATGGACATCAAAGATATTTACTGAGTGCTGGTGATCTCTGCTTTTAAACACACTTGTTTCTCCCAGCATAGAGATATGTCTATGGGACCAAAACCATGTGATTTTCATCGGAAAATAGCTCCTGCATCTTTTCGCGCGACCGACGGTTTCCTACACGCAACGCGAACAGTCACCATTGACTTGCTCAGGTGTGAACTAGAAAAAAGGGGGGGCGGGCAGCGCCCATTTCTAGTGTAAAAACATTTTTTTTACTTGATGGAGTAAAAGAAAATCATACAAAGAGCTACTCACAATTTGGATGAACAATTGATAGCAAGCCGTTGTAAAATATAACCAGAAAGCTCTGAGGAAGGGGGAAACTCCCCGAAATGCGCGTCAGCTTTCTGGTTATCTTTGACAACTGATTGCTATCAATTGTTCATCCAAATTCTGAGTAGCTCTTTGTATGATTTTATTTTTACTCCATCAAATAAAAAAAATGTTTTTACACTAGGAATGGGCGCTGTCCCCCCCCCCTTTTTTTTCTGTTTACAGGTTTTGCGAGGATGTTTCCTGGTGGCCTTGAGAACTGCAGCCCTCCTACGTTGATGTGAAGATACTTCTCTATTGGCCGCTGTGTTGCATAGTATCACTCAGGTGTGAACCAGGCCTTAGTCTGTTTTATTTAATTTTTTTAACTGAGGGCTATTGGCTGGTGCTGGTGAATATTCTGGTAGTCCACTACAGTGCAGTAGCTTTGTATACATGGCTTTATGTGAACCGGCCATTAGGGCTAATTCCCACAAATACAGGCGTGCATACACTGTAAATTACACTTGTATTTGCGGCGGTTGGAAAACACCAGCTGTTGCATTTTCATGCCAATAGGATTGTATGAACAGAATACTCTTTACGCGGGTGTGTACATATAAACCAGGGTATCTGTGTTTTACACGTGCACGCCTATAGGCGAAAGTTTCACATTCTGGAACTTATGTGCATGTGTAAACGGCAGTACTTGCTTTTACATGAGCTCACCCGTGTGCAGCGTGTTGTGTTTTAGGGCTGCAGCTAACGATTATTTTCATAATCGATTAGTTGCCTGATTATATTTTTTGATTAATCGATTGGTTGCATAAAAACAATCTCTCTCTCTCCCCTCCCCCCAACTAATCGTTAATGAGAATAGTTGCCAACTATTCTCAATGATTATCGATTTAATCGATTAGTTGTTGCAGCCCTATTGTGTTTATGCAATCTTATGGACACAAAAATGCAACAGCTGGGTCTCCAGGGCGCTGCAAATACAGGCGTATTTATGTTATATGCCCGTACACCTATATTTGCATCTGCTGAAATGAGCTCTTATGCCCAAGTGCAAAGCAGCTGCTGAGAGACTTGCGTGGCCTTTCTGTGGGTTCATTCATGTAATGATGTCAAGGCAGCTGACTATCTGTACTGCATCCAGCTGGCTCAGGGAAAGACATGTAAACAAGGCTGGTGCACTTCAGGCTGTAAGCTGCCGAAAAAAAGGCCTCTCTTCTGAGGTGTATATTTTAAAACCGAATTGAACTTTCAGTTTAATAATCAGCTAAATACATTCCAGGTGCCTAGAAGCAAAAGGTGTGCAAAGGTTTAACAGTTCATGTTTTTTGAAAAGAAGTCGCAGCCTGAGCAGAAAAGGCTGTCCCCTGTCAGCATGTTGTATGTAGAGAGATCTGTGTGAAACTTGTTGCCCCCTGTTGAGTCAGTGCTAGATCTCTCCAAACAGTAGAAAACATGAGTTTCGCTGATAGCTACTATAGGTCTGACTCAGTTGAGGTGTGTGTAAGCTCTCTGCAGAGGGACTACTGCTTCCACTGCCCTTCTTTACAGCATGCTGGCAGGGGACAGGCTTTTCCACTTTGGCTGCTTTCTAAAATAAATAAACTGTAAAACTTCATACACCTTCTTTTGATGTGCCTGGAATGTGTTTTGCTGGTATAAAGTGAAAGTTCTGTTGGACTTATATTGTTTTATATGTTTAGCCTTACATCAGTTCCAAATTAAAGGGAGCTTGATGAGATAGAAATAGGAAACTGCCAGTGCTGTTTGTTTTCGAAGCTGCAAGCTCCAGGGTGCAGTCACCATCACCCTTGCAAACTCATTAGCTGAATACATGTGCTGGATTAGTAAATTGTTCTGAAACAAGAAGAAAGTCCTGGAATCGCAAGTCAATGCCGATCCACCATTTTTATAGCAATCGGAATTTTGACAGGTGGATATGGATAGAGAGATAGTGTCTCCATGCATGGTACATTAGCAGTTACATTTTGAGGGCATTGTCTGCATTTCTCGCAAATGGTTGGTTAGAATCTTTCGCCCAGTATTCTGTTAATTTATAATAAGACAGATAAGCTGTGTTACATTGTTCATGGACAGTAATGACAAGATCGCACCACATGCATGCAATTTCAAATGTACTGTATGTACAGTTGTAATGTAAAATGATTCACCCCCCCCCAGTTCAAATCAGGTTTATTAGCAAAATATATGGACTTTCAGCTGTTTGCAATGAACAATGGTCAATACAACGAATGTTTCAAGTGGTTTCCCCATAAGCAACTAAAAGTGCAACTTTGTGCGGTGTATTGCAGTGCTCCTTTATTCACCACGTGTGTAATACCAAGAACTATCTGCACTCACCAGAACTACATGACCTTCTTTTAGAAGATGGTCAAAAATCACTTACTGCAGTATTCCAACTTCCTGGTCGCAGGTCCTTCAGTTCTTCCTTTTTTCCACTTCAATTACTGGTACTCCAGAGAAAGATCTGCCAATAGCCAAGTATAAATTAGGTGCAGCACCCGTGACCAGTCAGTGCCCCCTCGACCTGCCGATAGACTCCCTTCCAGCTCTGTCCTCTGCAAAAGGATGCAAGGGGGTTCAATAATTTTGATTACAACTGTATAAAGTAGATGGAGGCTTTATCAGGTGTCGCATGTTTGTATTCCTAGCTTTACTGTTGGTTGATGTATTGTTGTTGGGGCCCCTTTCACAGGGCTGGTCCGATCGTATGTCCAATGCTAGTCTATGGGCAGCCACGTGTAAATGGACAATCGTCTGTTTACACCCAGTTACCCCTGCCTCCGGCCGTGTCTGCAGAAACAGAAGGATCAGAGATCCATTTTGCCGGACCAGATTGTGCCGAATCGGAGGTAATCTGATGTAAACAGACATGTGTCCGTTTACATCAGATTCCCCATAGACCAACATGGGGGTTCGGCAGTTTCCGTTTTTTTTCCCCTCCATTGTAAGGTGGTGCAAAAAACTGTACGGACATGGGTGTCACAGTGGTGACATCCAATCCATACTTCTCCGATCAGGAGGGAATCCTTGCATGGAACCCCTCCTGATCAGCCGGTGTGAAAGGGGCCTTTGTGTGTGGTTATTAACCTTCCAAAATATTTCCATCTGCAGAAATTCCACAAAAGGTCCTGCAAAACTGTTCATCAGCAAACTCAGCCAGAGAGACCTACTAGCAATTATAGCAGCTGTCACAATGCAACTTTTTCTTTTTAGTATTTTATTCACACATCTGTTTATTTTACCAATAAAACTCCTATAAACATACACAATTATTTAATTCTCTTTGCTTAGGAGTGAAGCATCACAAATGTTCTTATGGATACAACATGTCAGATATAGTATCTAGGATTTGGGAAGTGGTATGAATATAAAAGAGTTTTTGTATGTGGTAATGGCATGCATTAGTTATAGTTGTTTGTGCCTAAATTGGAAAACTGAACAGGCCATCTTTTTCCTAATAAAAGAATCTAAGCTAGAATCCATAACTAACACTGAAATGAGCGTGTCTGAGTTCCAACATGGATTCGACAACAGTATTGTTTTATTTGGCCCAAGGTATGGCTGCTTTGAACATCTATGGCTTTTATGTACTGTATATAGTTCCTTTCATTGTGTTCAGTAGTCCTTTTTAAACCAAAGAAGAACATTGTAACTAAATTAAAACCATGTTCAGTTCAAAGAGCAACTGTGAACTAATCTAGAAAACAGGAATTTGAGGACGGAGAGGAGATTGTACTTCTATGGTCCTGATCCACAGATTTTCCTATGAACATTTACCATACATTTTTTAAGACATGTAGCCTGTTCCCTAATCTCTTTCAGTGTTGAAGACTTATTAAAGCTGAACTCTGGGCACAAAAATATATATTTATCTGGTTAATCAAAAAAATATATAATTGGCTAACTTATCGATTATGAAAATAATCGTTAGCTGCAGCACTACATTACGCCATGTCTCTCTTTATGGATATAGCAGTCACATAATGTCATCTTCAGACAGCTGTTGAACAATGACCTACGTGCTAGTCCCTAGATAAATAAATTTAAGCTGCTGTATTAATATCTATATGATAGCAAAAATGTATAAATACAAATTGTTCAATGGTGGTAGCAACATTAGCGATAAACTGTTTAAAATTAACTCCATTACAAAAACTAGAGGCCACCACCTAAAATTGGTGGAAAAAAAATTCCAGCACAAGAAACTTTTGGACGATTTCTTAAGGGACCGCAATATACAGGGGTACAGGTACTCCTAGAATGAGATCCTAATAGGTTGGACTTGATGGACTAATGTCTTTATTCAACCTCAAATGCTATGTAACCTAAACTCTAAAAGTGTATTATAGTGACCCGTTAACCTCGAATATCAAATTAATTCAAAGAAACTTACTACAATAATGTGCTTAGTTCAAGCACAAACATATAATTTCCATAATATATAAGTAAAGTGTGCAAAAAAACATGTACTAAAAGTCCAAAATGCTGATAAAGAAATCTTTATAAATAGCAGTTTCTTCTTTATAAAGTGTAGGGCTGCAACTAATGATAATTTTCATCGATTAGTTGGCCAATTAATTTTTTCGATTAATCTGGGGGGGGAATGCCATCCTTAATTTAAAATAAAATACACCAATGCAGTGTTACAAAGTTTACTTCAGAATAAAACTGCATGCACAATTTTTTTGCAATTGCACTGGAACGCACAGCATTGTGGTGCCGTGCGTTTCAGTGTGGGCGATCACACTGTGGGTGGGAGGTGCGTTTGGGGTGCCATTGAAATTATAGGCACTGCAACGCACCTCCCGCAGCACAATTTGTCAGGCTGAAACAGAAAATTACTTTTTTCCCACCCATTATAATTTTTATTTTTTCATAATTGTTTTGAAAGCACATGGCGCTTGAATAGCTTCAGCCAGGGAATGACGGCTGTCAGTGGCAAGATTCCACAGACGGCAGCTGAAAGTAAATACAGCAGGTAGTGGGCTGGTGCAATTTCAAATTGCAATAGCAGGCTGGCTATTGCACCCGCCCACTGCTTGCTGTGCCCTCCTTCCAGCGTGGAGGAGAGAGCTAGGGGGATCCAAACAACTAATCGGTAATTAGAATAGTTGACAACTATTCTCATTATTGATTATCATCAATTAATCGATTAGTTGGTTGCAGCCTCTACACTTGAGAAGGACATAAGATAATTGACGAAGCATTATAACACAAAGTATATAACAACTTTTTACCAATAAGGTGTCCTGCACGCATGTGCAAATACAGATGTAAAGTCATACAGCGTAAAATATGCCTGTTTTTGTGGTACCCGGAAGTCCCAGCTGCTGCATTTTCCTGTCAATAGAATTGTATAGACAGAAGGCACTGTACGTGGGTATATGCATGTAAAGGCCAGTACCAGCATTTAAATCCGCATGATCAAACACTCTAAAACATGTGTTTGATAGGCGCTATTACCATATATAGATCAGCAGTAACAATATGACCACCCACCTAATAATAAGCAGGCCCCCTTTTGCTGCCAAAATAGCCCTGGCTCATCGAAGCATGGGCTCCGCTAGACCTCTTGAACGATGTTTGCAGTGTGACGGAGCATTATCCTGCTAAAAGAGGTCACTGCCATCAGGGAATACTGTTTCCATTAAAGGGTGTACTTGGTCAGAAACAATCTATAGCTAGGTGGTACATGTCAAAGTAACATCCACATGAATGGCAGGACCCAACGTTTCCCAGCAGGACATTGCCCAAAGCATCATTCTGCCTCCACCAGCTTGCCTTCTTCCCATAGTGCATCCTGGTGCCATCTCTTCCCCAGAAAAGAGATGCACACACACCCATACACATGATATAAAAGAAAACGTGACCCCTGAGACCAGGCCACCTTCTTCCATAGCTCCGTGGTCTAGTTTTGATACTCACTTGACCATTGTAGGTGCTTCTGGTGGTGGGCCCAGGTAACCATGGGCACTCTGACTGGTCTGTGGCTATTCAACAAACTGCGATGCACTGGTGTGTTCAGACACCTTTCTTTTGGAACCAGCATTAACTTTTCTAGCAATTTGAGTTTTAGTAGTTCTTCTATTGGTCTATCGGACTACACAGGCCAGCCTTCGCTTCCCATGTGTATCAATGAGCCTTGGCTGCCCATGACCCTTGTTGCCTGTTCACCTGTTTTCCTTTCTTGGGCCACTTTTGGTAGGTCCTAACCGCTGCAGGCTGGGAACATCTCACAAGAGCTGCAGTTTTGGAGTTGCTCTGACCCAATCGTTTAGTCATCACAATTTGGCCTTTGTCAAAGTTGCTCAAATCCTTACATTGTCTAATTTTTTCTGCTTCAAACACATTAACTTCAGGGACAAAATGTTGACTTGCTGCCTAATAGATCCCAGCCACTTCCAGGTGCCATTTTAACAAAATAATCAATGTTTATTTTCTTTCGTTATTCATAATGGTATGGCTGACCGGTGCATATGGTAAATTAAGTTGCCATTCAAACACAGCACAACTTAAGCCGAGATCAAAATGCACAGGAACACATCTAAAATGCATAGGTGGCCCCATGATTTGATCTACAGAGCTTAGCAGCGCTCAGCAATGGGTGGTATCTACCTAATGTAGCCCAACTATTGTGTGATCAGAACTTAAGACTTTTAAAGCTGAACTCCAGCATCAGCAAATATTGTCTAAATACAAGAGGCATGTGTGTTCTTACTTGGATCTTGGTGTGCTTTGTGTATTTCTCCCAGATCTGTGCTGTAATCCAGTCTTAAAATTAGCTTCCAAGCAGGAGCTTCTTGTAATAAAGACCAGTCACAGCTGCTCTCTCTCCCTGTGTAGAGTAACTGGTCTTTTCCAAACTTTTTTTACATTTCTTTATATTATTATACAGGTTTTATATAGCGCCAACAATTTGCGCAGCGCTTTACAATATAAGGAAGACATTACAATCACAATACAATTCCAGACAAGATGGAGGGCCGTAAACATACAAACTGCTACCTGCAAAATGGAACAAAATAATGCATAAAAATATTTTGGAATCATCATCATTGACATCTGTGCATACACGTATGCATTTCACCAATCCCACATTGTAAAAGAAAAGGAAAACAGGAAAAGAAAAAAGTCTCCGTAAATCATTCAGTTCCGTGTGTCACCCCATCCCGCAAATGAGGAGGGAGGGGTAAGTGGGAAAAGGTGGTATAGGGAGACTGATAAAATAAGAAAATGGAAGGGGGGGAAAGGGAAAAGGCCAGGGCATGCGATTAGATAGGATAGATCGATCAATATGGTCTTGTCTCTGCCTCTAGTGTTATGTAGGTGGCCTTTAGTAGGTGGACCTGCTGGCCAGTTTCACATCTTAGCTCTCTGCACAGGTTATATGCAGCACACTGATGTCACTGCTACATTTATTTGGTAGTAACTGGGTTTGCAAAGGCATTTGATGCACACAAAGTGTGTTTAAATCCTTCGTGGTTACTAAATATATTTAAAATCTGTCTTCAATCTCTCTCTTTTTTTTCTTCTACTTTGAAAGGGAAATATCAGGGGTCTCTTTAGACCCCTGATATTTCACCGAAGCCCCCAACAGTAAAGTTAAAAAAATAAAAATATTAAATAAAAATAAATAAGAAATTATAAAAAAATTAAAAAGCTTATTAAAAAAAATGTTCATTTTCAGCCTGACATTTTTTGTTATTTTTGGTTTCAAAATTTTCATTTCGGTGCACCTCTAGGTAAAACCAAACAAAACTTTGAATGGCATTCGTCAAGTCTCTGATGGAATATTGAATGTTCTGATGGCATTTTCTGTATGAACGTTTGTATAAAAATATACCAGTATATGGCTAGTTTTGTTCTCCCAGTATCTCCATCACTAGTCATTGCAGTGTTGGACTAAGCCACTGAGCTGTTATTAAAATAATGACCTTTTGTTTATTGAAAAGATCAGCTGCTGGACATGTGATGTTTCTGTAGTCCCTGCACCAAGCAGTCTTACCCATTTTGGTTGGTCACACAGTTCTCAAATGATCTTAGATTCCTGTCCTACAAGTCTTTCCTTTGTCCATAAAACATGTCAGAATAGCTTGTTTCACGTTTCTTGTGGTTTAGAAATAAGAGCAGCTAAACATTTTGGGATCTAAGCAAAATGTATCTCTATTTGTGACCACAATGTACTGATTATGTCATTTAGAGCTTTTACTAGAAAATCACTGCTTCCTTATAGTTTCTGAAGGTTATCAGTTGGTTTCCTAGTCCATGTTCTGGTTACAATACTTCTTATGTGTCAGACCAAGGATCAGCATATAAGGTGTGTACATTTTACTGTTTTCTAGGATTAATGATGCACATTCTGTAGTGAATATAATGCTCACTTTTTTTTTTTTAAGTTCAAGTGGAGAACTATGGGGAAAAACACTGACCCCATAGTTCTCCTTTAACGTTTCAGAATAGCAAAACAAGCAATTGGAGTATTAGCAAACAGTCATAAGACACAGTACGTAGCCAATCTTCGTCCTAATGGGACTGGATACAACACTCTCCATTCGCACATAGATGTGGTATCAATTATGTAACTTGATTTATGGGGATATGATACAATTGTATGGCATATATGATCTTGACAATAGGAATTGTGCCATTGTTACATTCATGATTTTATACAATTTATTCAGTGTGCAATAAACTATATATTTTTATAATATTGTATCCATGCAGTGATTGTATACCTCTGTTAAACCCCCTGTTTTCTACTTGTTGCAAATGTTATAATTTTAAGGGGTAGAGGTTGCATCAGGAGACCACTGTGTCAGCAAATCACGGGTGTGCTTTCATAGTCATTACAATTTGGAAAAAAGACACAGGTCCATCTAGGTGTGTGTGTGTGTGACAGATTGTTGTCTAGGAGTATACATATCCCTGTATGTTGTGCTCATTGAGGAAGACTTTCACAAGTTGTTTCAATTTGTCAGTGCTTCCAGCTGTGACCACTACCTGGGGGAAGTGAGTTCCACATTTTTGCTGCTCTGCACTTTTATATTAAACCTTATTTCTTCTAACCATAAACTGCCCTCTTCAGGGACCCAAGATTAATTAAGTTGTTACCACGCTTACAGTGGCCATTGAATAATTTGTAGATGGCTATAATGTCTTCTCTTAAATGCTTTCTCTCTAAGACATTTACATTACTTAATCTTTCCTCATAGCTGAGTCTCTCAAGCCCCTCCTATTAACTTTGTTGCCCTTTGCTAGACCCTTTCCAATGCTAGGACATCTCGTCTAGGGATGCCCTGGTGACTCTGTGGGATCAGGTCAGACTGATTGATTTATTTACTTCTCTCATTTGCAGGATCGCAACAGAGGGCATTTTGGTGATCCTGATTTCCCCCAAGTACCCTAGCACGCGAACGTAGTCAAACTCCTGAATAGGCCAAACTTTCTGTCGGGAGCTTTATTCCATTTTGCTTCTACGTCACTGGTTTAATGACTCGGCTGTAGAAGCCCAAGTCCTGAAGCATAGGGGCCTTTCTGACACTGTCACCTCTGCTCTCCTTAGGACTATGAAGTCGATCTCCAACAAGGTCTACTATCGCATCTAGAAGTCATACTTCACACGGTGCAAAGCCAGGAACTTCCATCCTAGGAAGTACTGCATGGGACACATTATTTCATTCTTCCAGTCTGATTTGGTCTGGTATTGGCCTTGAATACTGTCAGGGGGCAGATTTCTGCCTTGGCGATCCTCTTTCAGAAGATGATTGTGCAGGGGATTGAGTACAGGGGGTGGTATACATTGTTCCCTCCAGTTCCCATTTCAATGACTCCCTTGCACCTCAGTCTGGTTTTCTTGGCCCTCTAGACGCTGTCCTTTAAAAACCAATCAAAAATATATCTCTGCCTTTGCTTTCTTTGAAGATGGCCTTCAATAAGTGATGTAGCCATCACTTCTGCTAGGTGTGTTTCTGAATTGCTTTGAACTTGAGGTGCAAGATGCATTTCCTGGTCATCCTAAGGCCTCCTTTCTCTCTAAGGTGGTCTCTGCCTCCACTCTAACCAGGACATTGTGTTGCCATCATTGTGTTCTGCTCCAATACACCCTAAAAAAACCACTACATTCTCTGGATATAGTTTGAGGTGAGAGTTTACCTTCTGCAATGTCTACTTTTCTGATTCCCTGTTTGTAAATCCTGAGGGTCACTGCATGGGACAACCAACTGCCCTTTCCACCCTTGCTGGGTGGATTCGTATGACCATCTTTCAGGCCTATGAGCTAAAGGGAATAGTTCCTTTGTTTACGGTCTGGGCGTACTCCACTAGAAGTGTTGGTGCTTCTTGGGCTTTTCAGCACCAAGTTTCTGTTTCCCAAACCTGTAAGCATGCCACCTGGTTTTTCATGCTTACTTTTGTCAAATTCTATTGAATGAATGTTTAGGCCTCTGCTGATGCCAGTTTTGGCCATAAGGTCCTATAGGCTGCCCTGTAATCCTTGGGCTTGTTCTAGTTATCTATTTCTAGTTCTGGTCCTCTGCTAGGGTTGCCATCCTTGGGGCTTGTTAGCTGTGGACATTGTTTTGCTGTGTTGCCTAGCCTCTCTGTTGGACTGCTATTGAAAGTCCAAGTTGTCTATGAATTACCTTCCTGTGACCTATGATGTACAATCAACAAAACAGGTTTTTTTTGTCTTGCCTGTAAAATCCTTTTTTTGGAGTATATCACAGGATCCTCCCCTCTGTCTTATGTGATTCAACTTTGTATTGCTTTCTACAAAACTGAGGCAGACTGTGGGAATGGGAGGGTTATGTAGGATTGTCCTGCAGCTTTGATTGTTTTTCCATTGTCCAATCACCTGAATGTAGCTGCATAACCCAGTCGTCTAAGAATTAACTCTCTGTGTCCTGTGATGTACTCCTGAAAAATACAGATTTTTTATATATATGTTAAAATTCTCATTCAAAGTGTATAGCCAACCCCTATAAGTCGTCATTTAAGAAAAGGTCCACTTTAAATAAAGGACTCTGAATTGATATGGAGAACAATAGGCATTCCACTATTTGCAAATTGTGAATTTACATCCAGGGAATTCCTACATTTTTTAAAAACATGTTTTCTGTAAAGTAAGAGAGACTTTTTTTGGCTAAAAGTCCAGATTGTAGACAAAATAGCGACTGTAAAACTTTTCAGAAGAATTGATGTGAAGGTGAGGCCAGTGCAGAGCTTGTCAGTCATTGGAACAACCCAGCCACATGTCTGCTGATGACATGGGTGTCTGCAGACTCTCCAACTATTAAAAGAGATCTATGGCCTAACCGTTTTTGGTTACATTAATAAATGTCTTTGGCCTTGTTCACACCAAATGCAGAGCAGATCTGCATGAGTTGCGTGCGGTTTTGATGCGTTTGCATGCGTTCCAGAGCAGGTCCAGAGCATTTAAAATAGGGCCAGCTGCAGTTTTTTTTACCTGCTCTGGAATGCTGCGATGTGCTCCGGTCTGTAACTGCTCTGCTCCTGGAACGCGAGATAGTGAGATAGATATATATATCTATAGATATATACTGACAGCGCAGAGCTACGCTGTGGCCGGGAAAGCCGGACCCCGCCACCTGATTGACAGCTGCCTTTGCCTCTCTAGAGGCAGAACCACAGCTGTGGCTGCCCCCCATCCGTCCCTTCAGTCAGTGCTGGAGGAATGGAAAGGGGAGGAGAAAATCTGTGTGGGGAGTGGTGACTGACAGTCACTGCTCTCTGTAGGGAGAAGATCGGGAGATTTATCAGTATGTGATCGCTCAGTTCTCGATCAGTTGAGTCGACCTGTGACAGCTGCAGTGTCACATGTCGGCTCTAATTATGGGAATGAGTGTATTTCACTATCCCCATAATTTTCCTTTTTAAATGAATAACTATGAATTTCTAAACCAAGTCATTCTGAATGAATATGCGTTTGGATGTTCAACCACCATTTTCTGTTTGTGGTGGTGTGAGTGCTGCTGCTGCTTTATAGGCTTCATTCACACTTGCCCATTTTGTATTTTTATGCAGACATCTGCCTACCAAATCTGTCAGGCTAGATGCTTAAAATGACATGTGTTTACGTGCATATTCATTTAAATGCATCTGTCTTTTGTCAATTGAAACAGTCCATTAAAAGTTTGAGATTTCAGCAAATAAACATGTCTTGCGTTTTAAATGCATTTACACACGTTTTGGTACATTTAGAAGTCCAGATCAATTCCTGGACGCACCTGACTTCTTTTTATCCTAAATGCAGCTAAACTGACTGCAGTTAAAAGCATCTAAACGCAAGGTGTGAATAGATGCATATATAATTATATATGCATTGAAAATACTATTTTAACCGTTGGCCGGCTGTTGTAATTAAACGGCTGGCTGGGAGCTTCTTGGATGAAAGCCCTGCACGAGCAGGAAACTGTCAAGATTTAAAACGGGCAATGATGCCCGTTTACGTGCAAGCGGTCTGACGGCTATGGAGCCGCTGGATCTCTTGTGTGAGGTGCCGGTAGGTGCCCCTCTCCGCAGAGCTGGTCCCGAGCTCCGCTGTGCCTGTGGCGGGCCTGGCACCGGCACAGCAGCTCTGTGACGGGATCAGATGGAGATCCGCACACGATCTCCCTCCTATCACCTCTCCGGTGTCAGAATGTAGGAAGTGATGATGTATATTACATCACTTCCGCATTCTGCTGTCACTCTCCAGCTACAGAAGGCTTCATCAGCTTCTTTGGGGGTCCCTAGGTGACATTAGGGGTCTTGAAGACCCCTGATGTCTCCATAAAGAGGACCTGTCACATCCTCTTTGCTATCACATAGAGGGCTTCTCCTTTTTTTTTTTTAGAAACTTACGGTACTTTGTTTAGTATAAAGTAAAAAATAAAAACCCCAGTGGTGATTAAACACCACCAAAAGAAAGCTCTGTCTGTCCCCAAAAAATGGTATAAAATTAATTTTAGTACAGTACAGCGTTGTATGACTGAATAAATGTTAGTCAAAGTACCGCAGCGCTGAATACTGAAAAATGGCTTGGCCAGGAAGGGGAGGAATTTATCAAAACTGGAGGAGACAGAATCTGGAGCAGTTGCCAGGGGCAACCAATCAGATTCTCTCTTCAGTTTGTTCAGTTAAGATTTAAAAATGAAAGAGAGAAGCTGATTGGTTGCCATGGACAACTGCTCCAGATTTAGTTTGCTCCACTTTTGATAAATTCCCTTCCTGGTCTTTAAGTGGTTAAGCGCATATAAACGCATCTAATCGCACCTAATGTGAATGTAGCCGTAATAAGTAGGGAAGTGAGCAAGGATCAGCTTTTCAGTCAAGTTAGAAAAACGTATTTTAGTACTGCATCCTAATACTGTCTTTATTGCTAGAGAAGCTTGCATAGTCTTGTTGTTATTGCTCAAGCTATATGTAAATGTATATACGGTTTCTCTTTTAGGATAAGCAGCAGACAAATCTTTAAAGATGGGGGAACTTTTCAGAAGCGAAGAGATGACGCTGGCACAGCTTTTTCTCCAGTCTGAGGCTGCCTACTGCTGTGTCAGTGAACTGGGTGAGCTGGGAAAAGTGCAGTTCCGAGATGTAAGTATTTTAATTCATCTTTATCATGGACAAGATGGATCATTTTTGCCTTGCCCACATTTCTTTATTATGCCCATTACATAGTAAAATGTCTTCTTAAAAAAGGGAACAGCTCTCAAATGGCACTTGATGCTTCACACTTCTTTGGAATATGAAAAGCAAAAACATTTCCTGTTACTCATAGTGATGAGCGATAAATTGTGTTTACTGTCACTTATGCTTGCTAGGATGGTGAGCGTAAATGATGTTTTGCATGCAATAACATAAAACACAAAGGACCCGATGTTAACTGGCCGTTAGTGAATTTAAAAGTCTGTGAAATGCTCTAAATAGGTTTCTAGCCATCTGTTGAAATCTGTTATATGTGCACTGCTCAAATGAAAAAAAGGTAGTTGTCAAATTTAAGCAAGCTAGCCATCATTATGTTGCCTAAAAGATGGATAATGCGAGGAAGCCATTCTATTTGAGATGTCATTTATTCTACATGCAATTTTACTATTTCTTTGCAGCTGAATCCTGACGTCAATGTTTTCCAAAGGAAATTTGTCAATGAGGTTAGAAGATGTGAAGAAATGGATAGAAAATTACGTAAGTTTTGGATTTGATGTATCCCTTGTGTGGAGGGATTGGCCTGACCACTGCTTCTTTAGTGGCAGCAATAATAGTGTACACCAAAATTACAATTCTACATTTCATTACACCAGGGGTGTAACTAGAAATCACAGGGCCCCGTAGCAAAATTTTGTAAGGCCCCCC
>NW_017306975.1:125663-168660 GCF_000935625.1 Nanorana parkeri | reverse complement strand
CAACCTAGCCCCCACCCCCAGAAAAAATGCTAGGAATTACATACACAAATTCTCCTTCTCTCCTGCCATTCATGTAAGTTGCCCGCAAACAATAATGCATGCACAATTTTTTGTGATTGCACCACACACACGGAGGGCATTGTGTTACATGCGTTCTGGTGCAGCTGATGACATGAATTGTGCATGCACAATTTTTTCTGGGCAGGGTGTGTGTCTGAAATTCAAATTACATGAATGGCACTGCCAAGCCCCCTCCCACCCCAGAACACAAGGAGACTTTGTGTATGCGATTCCTTGCATTCCGGGCAAGGGTGTAAACGAGCCTTTAAGATTACAGCATTTAGAGGAGCCACAGTGCATATAGAAGACAATTACAGCAATGTATGTCCAGGTATAAAAGTGTTTTAGGGCTTATTCACACAAATTACAGTGCGTTCCAGAGCAGTAGCTGCTGAATATTGTGTGATCGTTCACGTGGTTACACATTTTAACGTAACCATGCACAGTTTTTCGGCGTTGAAATATGTGACTAGCAAAAGGCAAAGCATTCCAACGCTTTGTCAGCTGGTATAGGGGAGAACAGCTGATCGGTCCTGAAATGTCACTTCTATTGGACTTTGTGGAATGTGAGATTGCACTCACAAAGTCTGATAAAAGTGACATTTCAGGACCGATCAGCTGTTCCAGGGCAATTCTTCCCCTTTTGTCGATCGCATATTCCACCACCGAAAAAGTGGACGTGATTATGTTAAAATGTGTGACCACATGATCGGTCACACATTCCGCTGCCGAAAAACTTGGCAGGATTACGTTAAAATGTGTGACCACGTGACCGGTCACATATTCTAACGCAGTCACAAACTTTCATAGAACACTGGAACATGCATAGCCCACCATAGACCGTAGCCCTAACAATGTTGATGTGGCAACAAATCCCCTCTACAGGCAATAGATCCCCCTGACATGCAGCAGAAAGAAATCCCCCCCCAATATGCAGCAGACAGAGATCCCCCCCACTGATGTGCAGCAGACAGAGATTCCCCCCTCCCCAACATGCAGCAGAGATCCACTGACGTTCAGCAAACAGAGACACCCCCCCTCAGCCCCCCGACGAGCAGCAGACAGACCCCTCCCACACACGCAGCAGATCTCCTTACATTTCTTCGCAGCACAGCCAGTCTGATCAGGCTGCTGCTCTGTGCATCCTCATGGCCAAGGCCCCAGTACGGCTGCATGTGAAGCTGTGTTCCGTTCACCGGCCGCTGTCCGGCCGGGACCCCTCACCCTCCACATCGCTGTGCCCGGGGCAGTCGCTGTGTGCGCTCCTATCTCGGGACCCGGCCGTTGCGGGCCCCATAGCGCCCGCATGGGTCGTTATGGCTGTAGTTCCGCCACTGCTTGACACACAGTCCTAGTAAACAATATTGAGCATATATCTACTCTGATAATCTGAGACCTCTGCTATATCTACATGAGTTTCTGCACATGCAGTGCAGTGTGTTTTGCCGCGTTTTTTATGCGTTTTGGACGTGTTCCGGGGCGTTTTTTTTTAGCCTAAAATGGGCTTTTAGTGTGTTCCAGGGTGTTTGCATGCGTTTTTGATGCGCCTGTGTGCGTTCCAGAGCAGAAAAAGTATAGCATGTTGCAGTTTTTCCACATGCTCTGGAACTGAACACTCTGGTGTGAACAAGAGCCCAAAATACCATTTGGAATAAATTGGGCGCAGTTTTGATCCGTTCTGTAACTGCTCTGCTCCTGCATTGCGCTTGGTGTGAACTAGCCCTAAAATACTTGATTTTGCTTAGGGGACCTTTTTAAGGCACTTTTATTTACCTGACCCACGCTCCAGCTGGCTTCAAGATAGGCACCCGCACCTCTTCTCTGTAACGGTCAGAAGCCCACTGACATCATTATGTCTAATGCAGGGCCCAGGAGAGGAGTAACCATTGACCACTAGACATAAACAACCAGTTAACCCTTACGGTGCTGGGATAGCGCCATGTATTTTTTGTTTAGTATGTTTTAGAATCATGTACACATCCTTTTTTAAAGAGACACCATCAGAAAAAAAAATATTTAGGTATGTTGTGTGAATGGGAACAGATACCGAACATACAAGTGAGGATTTCTCAAATTTGACTGCAAAAGTGTAAATAAACTTTAAAGTCAGCACAGGCACACACATGTCAGCGCCTTCCTTGCTGTCACTATTTGAGCACTGGAGGAGGGGGGGTGGGGTGGGAGAGTGAGCAGTGAGTGCTGAATGGAAGTGTCAAATGTTGAAGAAAACTACATCACTGTCACTGACAAAAGATATATTAATTGCTATTCAAGGGCATTATCAGTAAGGCCTTGTTCACACCAAGCGCGGAGCAGATCCAGACCAGAGCAGGTGCCGACCGGATAAAAACTGCGTACAATGTATTCCTATGGTATTTTGACCTCCAGTTCACATCGCAGTTCCAGACCAGATCCAGAGCAGGTGAAAAAACTGCGACAAGCCCTATTTTACGTGCTCTGGAACGCATTAAAAACGCATCACAAACGCATCAAAAACGCATGCAAGTGCCTGAAAGCCCATGTTAAACTTAAAAAAAAAATGTGTTTATTTTTTAATCAAAACCGGCCCGGAACGCATCAAAAACACGGCACAACCCACTGCACTGCGTGTGCAGAAGCCTGACCGGATCTGCTCTGCATTTGGTGTGAACAAGGCCTTAAAGTGCTAGTTGTAAACCTATTTAAAAATATTTCTGCCTTTCTAGCTGGCTGTTTGGAACAGGATTATACTTTGGGCACTATAGTCAGCTTCAAGCGGTTAGAATAGATGCCAGTGTTAAGTTCCTCCTTAAGGCGTATGTCAAAAGAAAAAAAAATGAGGTGCAACTCTGCAACCTACATGCATATTTCCCCTATGTTTTATGTTTAAAGACACTGCAAGTACAGAAAAACACATGTTGATGTGCCAGTAACACTCAGCTTTTAAGTCCTGTCGTCAGCTGGCAACACACTGCATTCTTGTGGAATAAATAGTGTCAGCCCTTCCCATTGTCCTTTGCTAAACTACCCAACCAATCTAACTCTCATAGCTTTACAATCTAAAGACTAATCTTTCTGTAGTCCAGTATAAAAACTAGAAGGGCTCTTTGAGATGGACAATAAGTGTGTAGGAGATACACTCCTACACACTTACTTGTGTAGGCTTTAAATGTCTGACAAAGTTTTTGTTTTTGTTTTACTTTTCAACAGATAACAAAATGCTTCCAATGGTATACAGTATTTAAAAGACCTAAAGGGAGCAAATAACAAAGTCGTTGTTGGGGTTTATATACACTTTATTGCTTGCATCATGCATTTAATATTATAAACAGATTTTAGTATGAAAGTTCAAGTTGGAGACTGACCCTAATTTAGACTTTTAATAGCGTTATTCATTTTCTTTATTTGCCTGCCATCAAAAGCAGGCTGAGACAGATTTGCACTGTGTACCCATTTCATTTTGTCATAGGCCTACTGTAGGTGTTTGCTCTAGAGATGTTTAAAAGCACAAACCATGAGTGTAATGATTTCATCTTGCAGGGTTTGTAGAGAAAGAAATTAAGAAGGCAAATATCCCCATACTTGACACTGGTGAGAACCCAGAAGTACCATTTCCAAGGGACATGATTGACCTTGAGGTGAGTTTGCAGATAAAGAGGTCTAAATCTTTACAGTATGGGATACAATATGGGAAACTGAAGAGACTGGCAAGTGAGATATTGTGAAAGATAAAAGCCTAACATAGAAGACGGCTTACAGTAGAACTGTGGCCAGCCATAGACATTCTAATATTGACACATTAAACAAGCAGGAAATGAAGCCCTCCAAACCCCTGAGTGCAGGTAGCTTGAGGTTATATTTACCTTCAGCACCTAGCCAGTTATCTTATTCCAGTCGGGTCCATGTCAGAGGTGAGGCTACTTGATAAAGGTAGTTTATCAAAAAGAGTTTAAAGATAGGTATCAGTCCAGGCTGCTTGCACTCCTAAATCCTAGGTAATCACGTCAGTAGTCTTTAATACAATTCATCTCCAAACAATTAAAATTCTAAAATAAAAAGTACATTACTGTTACTACCTGAACTGAGAGATGTAGGTTGCTTTTGCTGACCTCCTTTTCAGAATGCTAGTTACTGTCTCTAACTTCAGTACTTTGGCCACTGACCTGCATGGGAAGTGTGTAACTCAACTTTTGTACTAGGAATGAACCCTGGAAAAATGTTCAGGTCTCGGGGAACTCCAATTAAAAAATATATTTACAGCTCTTGATTACAGTATTTTTGTGTTCAGTAGGCTGTGGAGAGTTTTACCAAAAAGTTAAAAGAATGCGATGTACTTCCCCTTGCTCTATATAGCAAAGATATCTTTAGTGAGTACAATGAAAATTGTACTTACTGTGGTGATCATGTAGGAAAGAGACCAATCTGCCTATCCACAAAGAGCCCCTATCAACCTCAGTGCTAATTTGGCAGTGGGAATGGGTTCAACTGGTTTTTATTGCTGTGTATCCATTTGGGAGCTTTCTCCTTGCTTCCTGATGGATGTCAGACAGACCAGAAAAATATTTTCTTTATGGGTACACAGGGGACAGCATTTTAAATCTGAAAGAAAATCAGCAGCTGCCCCCCCCCCCCATAAATTGTTGCAGAAAATGCTACAATACATGATTACAATAAATAAGAAACTGTTTTTATTCCTTAGCCACTGTAGTTTTTTTAATGACTTTACTGTCTGTTCTACTAACAGGCCAATTTTGAGAAGATTGAGAATGAGCTGAAAGAGATTAATACAAATCAGGAGGCGTTGAAGAGGAACTTCCTGGAGCTGACTGAGTTAAAATACATTCTGCGCAAAACTCAGCAGTTTTTCGACGAGGTCAGCGTTTCTTTGTCTCCTAATTTAGAAACTGCACCGTCCAAGAATTGGGTTCATTTTTTAAATATATTTCAATGCAATTTACAAATTTGTCATTTAATAAAAGTAACTAAGCCCTATTTTTTGCGTTTGCAGTGGAACGGAACGTTAGAAAAGTTTTGCCACGCGTCCGTTCGCACTGCGGGCGGGGGGGGGCCGGGGAAGTGGTGCCATTGAATACAGTGCACCGCCACGCCCCCTCCCGCCCCAAAACGCAAGGGGAAGTTTCTCAGCGATCGCGGTGCGTTCCAGCAGCTACCGCTCTGGAACGCACACGCTTTCGGTGTGAACAAGGCCTAATACGCCTGTCTCCCCATCGTTCAGTCTCTTTTACTGTCTGCTTCATCTTTGTTTTTTTAGTTCTCACTCCTTGTTTTCTCTTTGAACCCCTTTCTGGATGCCTGCTGCTATAATCAATGACTTCTACCTGTTGATTTCTTTTCCTTTTTTTCATTGACTGCATCCTATTTTTCTAGCCTTTCCCACCTTGTGGTTGTTTTGTTGCTGCCTCTGTTTTCATTTTGTTGCTACTTTATTGTTTGCCCTTTGTGGATGTCTATTTCCTTTTGATCATCCTCTTTCTCTGTGCCAGATTCCTCATTTACCTTATTCACCCTCTTTGGTACCCGGTTACAGTTGTACTCTCCTATTTTTTGTTTGCTTCCTTTCTTTTGTCTACATGCATTGTTTCCCCCTTTTTTCCTATCCCAGTTCTCTCTTAACATATAATGTCTTGTCTTCTCATTTTCGTTGTTGTGTTATTTCTTTTTGTACATACATTACTGATTGTTCTTCTTCCACAGCTTTTCATGCTCACATTGTTCGGTTTTCATTTCTAAAGGGTCAGTCCACTAAAAACTGTAATTTAAAGTTTTTTAAAGAGAGTTCATCTACCTAACAACAATTTTATTTTTCCTTATATCCCGAGCACTTAGGAAAGTTTTATACACTAGCCAAGTCATGACAGTGGGGTGTTGCTAGTCTATTTGGATTTGTGAGAATACAAGAGGAGTGAAAAAGCAAGTCAAGAATTGTGACTATTGCAGTGCCTTAAAGATATAGGAAACATCACATTCCACCTTTAAATGAGAAGCATTGGGAAGTAAAGTGTACTCTTCTCAATACTGAGAGCCAGTGTGTGATACTGCAGATGTCACATGCCAGATCTATAGATCAAGAGCTGAGCGATCACGAACTGCTCACGCTCTTCTTCCTGCAGAGGACATTGACTAAGTCCCCTCCCCACTATGTTCCTCCCATGCTCATTGGAAGAACAGACATGGGAGGGGGTGGTCACAGCTGGCTCTGGCTCTAGAGAGGCAGAGCCAACAGTCAGGCAGCGTGGTGTATCCGGAGAATATTGTTGAGATGTTTCCAGGCTGCAGAGTGGCTCTGCACTGTCAGCAAATAGTGGGCAGTAGCCCACGTTGTACAGACCTTATCCTGGAATTTAGGTTGCCACAAGCTGAACCAGGAAACCGATTAGGGATATAAATGTGTCCCCTTGATGGTTGTGCAGTGTAAATCACAAGATTGGCTGACCAGAATTAAAAAACCTTTGGCAGGTAAGTTTGTACACATGTATTTCGGCTGTGTCTTTTTAGCTGTTTGCCTGGAGTCTCACTTTAAAGTGTATCATATATGTATAAGTTTTGGATAGAGCGGGGAAAGGTTAGACCCCTGTCATGTTTTATTGCGGTCTATGTCCCTATATGTCTATTTTTACTGGTGATCATTATTACTGAAAGAGAAAATAAAGGGACATGCAAAAAGCTGACCCAAAACAAGAGGTAAGCAGAAAACTTCTATTGGGGGATACCTGTTCTGGGGCCAGCTGTCTATGAGAATTTCCTTCAATTTGGGAGATTTCCTACTAAACCAAAAAAAGGTATATATTTTTTTTTTTAGCGGACTGACTCTTTATGTTCAGGTCAGGAGGGCACTTGTGGGTTTTAACATTTTTTATGTCATGTTTCAGAGATTGCTAATCTTAGTTGTGTTATAGGGAGGTTTAAGAATGGTGGGTGTGTTTTTATAACTTCATGTAAGGTAAGTGCAGAATGAACACCCACCAACCCCTTCTTTGCTAGTGGCTGTGTAAGATTTCCTGAATGCTGCCCAGTTTTAGGGTAATGCTTTTTATATGTGGGGCAGGTTGATATCTGTAAGAGGTGTTAAGGTTTGTTAATAAATGACTATTTGGATTGGTGTCCGGATCAAACCAATCTAAATAGATTGTGTTGCTTTTGAGCAAGAGGTTAATGACATGCAGGTGGCATTCTGCCTTCACCCGTCCCCCTCCACTGCTTCATTCTTGTTTTCTATGTGTTGCTTCTAAATTGTGCTTCTCAATGACTAACTTTAAAATAAAGGCTGCATCCTTTTAACTCTTTTGCAGTTCTGTAATGGAAAGATGCAATATTTAAGTACAGGTCTGAGATCTTGTACAATCCCAATCCAGAAAGCACAGAACATAAAAAATGCATAAATACATTTTCTGTAATGGGTGTTTTTATACTGAAGCGCCATTAGAATCTTTGTGAAAACATTCAGGCTTCTTTATTATTACCTTATGATGACATATCAATCTACAAGATTCGGGCTAATATAATTACATTTCTTCATTGCTCTTTGGACAGGCTTTTTAAATAACCATGAATGGTACACCGAAGAAGGTGCCTTCGCTGTTTGCAATGTAAGACCAGGGGAAAAGCAGGGATACTTTTTGTGTACTTTAAAAATAAAGTAAGGCACTCTAAATCACAGCATTATCCATCTATTATTTTATGTCTATCGTTTTTCATTTTCCATCTCAAGAGAAAACCAAGTGCTTGTTTTTCACAGAACATATTGTATTATAGACCCCCGGGAAGGCTTTCTTTAGGGTTCTAAATATACCTTGTTTGGGATCTGATTTTCTCAATCGTTACACATAATTTGGCATAGAATTAATAAAAGTCACTGGTAAAATTAAAAAACCTTGCAAGTAAGTGTTTAATTTTTGTATTATGTGCCTCTTTGTTACAACAAATATTTAGCAAGCACCATTTGTTGTGTACCCACCAAAGCCACCTATGTGCACTTAATTTAGGATAGACACTAATACATGCATACTGTTCTTGGGTGCAGGCTTTCCCTCCGCTCATCCACCACAAAATTCCAATACAAAAGAATAGAGGATGCAGAAAACATAAAGCTTTATTGAACCGATGTGGGCAAAGTTTGATGATTAAAAGTAATAAAGTTGGTTGTGCAGCCTCAGTTGTTTTGTAATGGAACCATCTTGTGGCCCACATTTATTGCCCTTGTGCACAAAATGTGTTTTCTGAAAATTTCTTTTAAATTATTAAAACAAAATTCTTCCAGTTTGTTTTATTTATGATTTATTATTTATGAAAAGATCAAACTTTCATACTGAGCTTAATGGGGTAAGCAGGAACACATTCTGTTAGAAGAACCTCAGGCCTACAATCAACACAGAATGATAAACTGCTTTGAAGTAGTGGTTTAGTGATCATGTATGTATTCTGTGTGTGACCTCATATTGCAGAGTAGCCATAATCGATTTTGGTTTTCTGGAACTTTCTTGATAATGGGATTCTGCATAAGAGATCTCAGTTTTTTCATTGGCCTTTCTGTATTCTGTGGACATTGTTTCTCAAACGAACTAAATTCTAACAGTGAATATGGTTTTCATTTTGGGAGCTTGATTCTTTCCAAAATCTATTGTTAAAATCAAATGACATTTCGAACGACACGCATTGAGTCTCTGATGGCATTATCAAATGCTCTGATTTTTCATATAAATGTTCATAAGAAAATCTACCAGTGTATGGCCAGTTCAACATTATCTGGATGTGCTGAGGGTTTTTAGGATGCAGCATACTTGTCTTGTCAAAGTATTTGTTGTGTTTTGTGAAATATCACTACAAGCATATTTATCTTTTTCCTGAACTTGAAGCCCCGCACCTAAGATAAATTGTTAATGTGTGGACTCCAGCCTTTGATTAAAGTGACACTAAACTCAGGAGTTAAATCTTAAAAATATAATCAATTGGCTAACTATTAACACAAATGTACATTATTTGTGTATCACTCAGCTGTAGATCCTCAAGTTATCTCTGAATTGGTGTGACACTGTACTTCCTTCTGGAGGGTGGCTACTTTTCTTCCCCATGTGTGTTGCAAAGTAGCCACCACTCAAAGCCCGTGATGGACTACAGTCTTAAATTTAGTTTACAAATTTGTTCTGAGGTTGTAGTCTATTACAGAAGTGAGCTTGGAGCAATGACTACTGGTGGGGTGGGGAACAAGAGTTGCCACCCTCCAGAAGGAAGGACTGTTTTTTAGCATGAATTCAAAGATGATTTGAGGATCTACAGCTGAGTGATACACAAATAAGCTACATTTTTGTTAATAGTTAAGGTACCTGAAAGCATTTTTAAGATTTAACTCAGAGTTTAGTGTCACTTTAGGTACTGCTATGTAATTTCCTTTGTGTTTTTATTTATTAAAAACCTACAGCATTGCTGCTGAAGCAGTGCTATCATCATTTTTTTTTCTTGCTTATTGTATCTAAGCACTTACTATTAAGGTTTCCAGGCACATTTCTGCTATTTGGCTTTTTAAGATTCATTTCATGCAGATTCATTATTCCTGTCATGTTTCTGCAACAGCAAATTTGCCTCATCTCTGATTGTGGGGAATGTCTAGCAAAAGAAAATGTAGTCATAGTTTACTTTTTAATAAATGTAGTATCTCCCGAAACTATGGCCCAAAAATTGTGTTTTTGTGACCATTCTTTGAATTTCCTTGTTGTTAGCTAAAATGTCAGCTGACAAGTCATCTTCCTCTCTGCATTCTTGTTCCGTTACTTGATTAGAATTTTGCATTAGGCAGGGATACTGAAGCAGAGTTCAAAAAGTCTGTATACCCAGCAGTGATCGGAATGTTAATTCTACCAACTATAGCCTGGATTCCTTAATAATTTATCGCTTTATAGTGTCGTCTCCTGTGTTTTTTCACCAGTGTCGTCTTTGTATAGCATTGAAAATTCAGCGGGTTTTTTTTTTTCTCTCCTGGTTTTGCCTAGAGTTAATAGCAATGTTGCCTTTAAGTTGACTTGCATATGTAACTTTTTCCTTAGTGCTGTGTGTTGGTGTTGTATTTAAAGGCATTTATTGCTGCAGAATGAGTCCAAAATATAAAGGATTCTGGGAATACTTTGTTTAAAGGAAATTATACCCTTAAAGTTATAAAACTGAAACAGAAAAAAAAGAATACCTACACATAACTCTTTTTATAACAAGTCTGTGAGTTGGTTAGTTATCAACCCAGAGAGTTTAGAGTACAGTATAGCGTGGTCATAATAATCCTGACTTTATTCAGGAAGATGTACAGTTACTACAAAATGTCAGCCCATATGACCTAAACTATTTGTGTGCGGCTCCTGGTAGAGATGTTTAGCCTAATGCAACAAATTCTGTGCACTGATATAAGAATACTGTGGACATTTGATGATGATTGTAGCTGGTGAGTAGCCTCCCACCTTACATCTTTTGATCTGAAATTGAAGAAACTGGGCAAATTGTGGGTTGAACGGTGACTGCAGCCAATCACTGTTTGGGGATTCTGACAGCGGCACACCCGCCTTTGTCAGAATGCAATAGCCCGGCAAAAAGGATTCTACTCTCCACACTGTTTAGCATGGATGGAGGAATCTGAGATTTTTTTTCATTTTAGGTCGCAGGCTAAACAAATCCACTAGTGTATGGCCAGCTTAAGAACACAAGAGAATGAAAACTTGTACAAAACAACATATAACAAATAATCATTAGGGGGAGGGGTTATCCTGTGACAGATCCAAAACTGAATGAGGCATATTTTTTTTGTTTCATTCCAAAACATGGCTCCCTCCTTCACATTCAGTGGTTATTGTTGCTTTTCTTTATCAAAGCAGGTTGATGACTTGCACATTACAATATTGTTTAATAATATTAATAACAATAAATATAAAAAAAAAGTAAATCAGTGACTAAATGATCTAGTAAAGCATAATGTAACGCACAGCTATGATTATTTCATAGCTATAGTGAGCTACCCTTTCCCAGGCTAGAGTAGAGGAAAGTGAAGATGTGCCCATGTATATCACATTTTAGTAATGCAGGTTAGTCATTGACTTTCCCACTTTTTGGTGGCCTTAGAGTTTTATGCATTATATTCCTAATATCTTTGAATGAACTTGTGAAGATAGAATTTGTCGACTTGTTCTCAAATGTGCAAGCTTTTGGACTGTCTTCCAGATCCCGTCATTATGTCTAGAGATTTAAGTAGGGTATACACAGTTAGAGTTTTGTACAAAGTCATTTTTGGAACGTTTGTTCAAACATCAGCCAATTATTATGGTGCATTTGACAGACAAAAACCGCGATGTTCCCGAAAATTTTTGAAGGAGCATGTTGGAACATTTTTTTCAGTTTAACGAATTTCTAACAGTCAGCTTGGTTTTTATTCGGAAACTTCATTCATTGCATTAGAATGCTACATAAAAGCATAAATGAAATGACATTTCGAACAACAATCGGCAAGTTTCTGATGCCAGTATCGAACAGTCCAACTGTATTTTTCGTAGGAAAGTTTGTGCAAAAATCTACCCATGTATACCCTACTTTAGTGGCATGAAACTGCATACTTTTTCCATCTTAGTGACTCATGAAATAGCGAAGCAATATCAGGATGACAGTGTTAAACTCCCATATTTATGGCCTCACATGATTTCTTTAGATGTTGAGTATAGTGAGTTTGTGCTTTTCTACTACTCACAGGATTTCATTGATTGCTGGCAAATTAAATAAGCTATAAATGTCTAATGTAAATAGACGTCTAATGTATTCTCATGGGTATAATTTTGAATCCTCCCCAAATCCTTTATTCGGACACTGCTATTCTGCAGCTCCAAAACCCTTACTGTGTTCTAGAAGCCCCCATTCCCCATCCCCCCACAGTCTATGTATTAATGCAGATTACTCAGGTATTGTGCAAATATTGTCAATATATTCCCAGTTTATTTTCAGCCTACTAACAATATAATTAGATTTTTCAATGTCCGACAGATATGTGTTTTTGTGTAAATCTGTTGAAGTGGAAGAGCCAGTAGCCACTTAAAAGAGAACTATGGGGTAAGTTTTTTTTTTTTTTTTTCCCCATAGTTCTCTTTAGGTCACAGGAGGACATATACTAACCTCCTCCCATGACCTATTGCTCCTGATATACTGAGAGCGCCGCAGCCGAGACGGATCACGACAATGCTGTCTGGATCCACCCAGCTGCGTGAGTGACAGCTGGCTCTGCCCATCTACAAGCAGAGCCAGCTGTGCCTGCCCCCTCCCCGTCCGTTTCTCCACTCAGCACTGCAGGATCGGAGGGGGGATTCACTGCGGGGTTGGTGACTGATGGTCACCGCTCTCTGCAGGGAGATGATCGGAAAGTGAGCGAGCGATGGTATGGTACTCGCTTCCTCACCAGTAAAGCCAACGTGCGACAGCTTCTTTGTCACACGTCGGCTTGTTTGCTCGAACTATGAGGATGATTGGAAATCGATCACCTCATAGTTTTTCTGGCTACATGTGCTTTTAAATTGAATACCAGAAGTTGGGTGCCACCAGTTAATAATTTTTTTTTTTGTTACCTTGTCAACCTGGCTCAAGGTGGTTGTACGCACCATAAAATTTGGATTATGGCATACCTTCTTGTGGATACAATATCTGATATTTATTTGCCTTGATACATAGACTCTGCCTCCTGATCTTTGTGTCCCACCTTCTTTCTGGCTGTAACATCTGCTCCACATGGCCCCTGCATGCCACTAACTGCTTTGATTAGTTTATTAATTGATTTGTGAATTCAGGCTCAATTACATCATCATCAGCAGATGGCGGATCCTGACCTTCTTGAAGAGTCGTCATCTCTCCTGGACCCCGGTGAGCTGGGAAGAGGAACCCCGCTGAGACTAGGGTATGTGCAGTCATCCTTTTATGTTACCACCTAATTTACATACAGGCTATACTTAACTGCACAGATGGTACCTTCAGACCTCCCATACCATAAAATTCCTTTAGTTGGCAGCTGGCAGTCTTTTCCACGAAGGCCTAGGCAAGAATCAAATAATGGGTTGGGTGAAAAGAAAAAAAAAAGTTGGCTTTTTAATATTGAAGAGGGGGAAAGATTTGAAGGAGGCATAATGGGGGAGGGGCCAGACAAACTGGAGCAGATGTGCATAGCAACCAATCAGCTTCTCTCGTCATTTTGTTCAGTTGAGATTTGAAATGAAAAAAGACAAGCTGATTGTTTGCCATGCACATCTGCTCCAGTTTTAATAAATTCCCCTCAATGTGTTTTTTAGGGTGAAGGTCCACTTTAAGCTGATCATAGACATAACATGACTGTTGGATGTAGAGATGCAATCCACAAACAGCATGTAAAGCTATAGCTATATAGCTAACACCTAAAACAGTCCACCTTGTCTTCATATCTGGTCCCCTAAATATAATTTCCCCTTTAGAAAGTCTGAACATTTACCTCGCCTTATCTAGTTTTTTGCTTCATCTAATCTTTTTTACATTTGAGGAAATATATCCTTGCATATGCAGCTCACGTCTTCTTAATAAAAGGTTATCTGGGTATGTAATAATAAACCTGATTCATTTACAGTTTTGTTGCTGGAGTCATTAATCGAGAGCGGATCCCCACTTTTGAGAGGATGTTGTGGCGCGTTTGCCGTGGCAATGTGTTTCTTCGACAGGCAGAGATTGAAAATCCATTGGAAGATCCAGTGACGGTAAGAGGGCATTGTGTTTTTTATGCAACATAGGTGTGTTCTGTTCTTCACTGGATTTATTTCTGAATATAAGATAGTGGTGTAGCACTTTTTGACATTTGATGTGTGGATTCAATCATCTACATTTCAGAAGCAAGGGCATTCAGCCTAAAGCTGGCTATACCGTGAGTGATTTTCGGCCAGTTCTTGATGAACAGGATGCAACTTGCTCAGACTGTGGCCCTGTCTGCCAGCTCCTGTCCGACATCCTTTGATTGAAAAATTGAAGGACCTGGGCAGAAAATTGTGGGCTGAGCAGCGCCTGCATCCAATCAGATGCAGGCAGTGTTGAGATATTTTGAAAGTCAGCGGGGCTACAGTGGGAGATCCTCCATCCACACTTTTTAGAATGGGTAGTGGAATCTGTTAGATTCAACTAAAAAATAAATAAATCTAACCGTGTATACTCGGCTTTATTCAAGGAAAGTGAGGGCCCACTGAACCCAACAGACTGTAGTAAACCTATATACCATTTTATTATAAAAAATATTATTGGCCAAACTTTTGTATTTTCATGTCCAATGCCAAGTGCTGTACCAGATTATCTCATGAAGTGACATTTGCCTGTATTCTAGTATTTCTTTTTCTAAAATGTCTGGCTCCTGGGCAGTATAATACTTCTGGGTTTGGAGAATGACAGCTTTAATCTTAAGCTTCTCACAGAGATTTGCTCTTTGCCATTGTAGGCAAAAGGCACCCATTAGAATGACGGCTGGCATTTCATGTCATATTGAAAACTAAACAGTTCTATAACCGCACACTTTTTCTAAAAGCTGTGTTTTTTATTGTAACCAGTTTTCCTATGTTGTTTGATGTAATTTTTCAGTTCTGACCAGGCACCTTCCTTTCATAAGTACAAATTATTCATTTAGACCATTTTTTTTTAGTTCTGATAACCAGAGGAATCATGGTTTTTTTTCCCCCTGGCGTGTGCCTAGGTATATGGTACTTTATATGCTTAGCAATACTTTCTTTGTGTGAGATTTAATATTCCTCATTGTGCAGCTAAGGAAGTGCTTTCCCAGTGAGATCAGTACCCAGTGATTAACAGATTGACTTCCTTCCATATTATCAAAGTATCCGCCAAACAAACACAGGAAGGTATCCTGTCTATCTGCACTAAGGCAGCTGCTCTAAGGAGCCCCAGTGCTCCAGCCCTATTCATCACAATGTTGAAATAGAGACGCAATTTTAAGCCTTGAATTTGTCTTCTATGTGGGATTATGAATACATAATTAGAGTAATAAACATTTAGTATTCCATAACATTTCACAACATTGACTCATCAAGAGATTCATGTTTGTATTTAAATTCAAAGATGACTCTATTCTGAATCCTGAGATAAACCAATACATATTCACTAAGGGCTACTTAGCAGATTAATATGTCATTAGTCACTACTGTAATGTTAGCAGGTGTCACTGTTGCACAGTGACGCCCACTGATCACAAGTAGAGCCAGAGAAACTAACCATGGTTTGGTGTATCATCACGCATATAGCCTTAGACATCTATTAAGGAGCAGAAGATTCATTTGTTTAGGCTGAGTTTTTGAAGAGACCAAATTACACCAGTGGTTAACTGTTAAAGGGTGCACAGCAAGTTGAACAAAGTTGTATAAGCTTTTGCTGTAAAAGTTGAGGAAGTATTGCTCTATAGTGCTTGCAGCTACAGAGGAATGTGATGACTTGTTTTAAAGATCTTTTACTACTGATGCCCTTCAAAGATAGAGTAGTGGTGTTGAGGCTAGCAGGAAGAAATGTGCAAATGGGGATACAGAACATTGACAATTCCAGAAGTATCAGCTTTCTAAAGAGACTTCAGTTAGTGGTGGTTCTTCATCGCATCAGTATTCGGTGGCACAAGCAGCGGAGAGATAAGAATTTACATTTTCTTTGCAGGAATATGTTATTAGAAATTATACTTAAAATTACTCCAATATTAAATTATTTCAGCAAGTGCCATTTAGTGCCTGTATTTAGCAATTATAAGTACATAAACCATATTATTTTGAATACATAATATTCTCTGCAGAAAAATAAGCAGCATGGAAAGGATCTGTTAATGAAAACAGTTTGTGTAAATTGTATCTATCCAATGATAGTCCTAGTTTGTCTTTCAGTTGTATGTTTTTTTTCTTTCTTTCCGGAGTCCATGTAGAAGAGATACATCTTCTGAGATGCTGCTATAGTTCACATATGCTTTTGATTTTGCCTTGTGCAGTACCCTCTTGTTTGACATTAGTCAAAGTGCAAGAAAATGGCTACTGTTTAATAAATCTGATGTGCTTTTTGCTATAATATATACAGTATGACTTCAAGGTCCTACTTGACCTTCTTAGTGTGTTAAGACCTATTCCTGTAGCCTTTAATTCTGACCTAGCCTAACAAACACAGGTTATTTCTGTCAAACACAGTTATCTGTTTTTCAGTTTGCTAATTTCTGTTATTTTAACAGCATTTGTGCTGTAATTTCTGTTTAGGTCCTTTTCTTAAAAAAAAAGACATCACATTTTTTTGAAACTTTAGTGACTTCACCCTCACAAAAGTTCAATAAATTAGTATGTCTTTATTTCTGGCTTGCAGTGTCAGTATAGAGGTGGAGACAGCCTCTGGATCTGGCAAAAAGGAGAAATGTTCTGTCTGTGAGTCATTGTAATTATACTGCTTATCTGAGGAGAACATTTGGTGGGTAGTGCCCATAGCCAGTGCCAGATCAAAGCTTTTCGGTTCTGTGCAATAAACTGCTGAACTCTGGAGATAAGCCGGTCGGTGGAACAGTGCCAGGGAACACTGGCTGGCCAGTATATACATGTGTGTTGATATGCATGCAACGGTCTTTGTTCATATCAAGTTACATAAAAAAAGGAAATACTGTGATCCTTGAGTTAGTTTAAAGATTTGGATGCTAGCTCCTGTGGGATTGTCATCAGACAAGTATCAGTCACGCTGTCTTTCACCCTGAAAAATAAACACGTGCACCCCTTGTTTGTTTCTCCTGCATAAAGCTGGACAAGCATCTTCTGGTTTATGGTTGTTAAAAACACAAGAATTTGGGGAACTGCTAAACAGAGAACACGTTTTAGTGTTTCTGCTAGCTACAGTCGCAGACTAGTAAGAATTACCTGGGGCAGAATTTTATAGCCTTAGAACTAGGGATGCACCGATACTGGTATCGGTGCAGATACCGAGTATTTGGGCGGGTACTCCCTCCCTCTGACCGGAAGTTCCAGTACCGGGAAAGGTATCAAAGCATTTGGGCGAGTACTCGCCCAAATACTCGGTATCGGCACCGCCGCGGGGAAAGTTCGCAGCGAGGAAAGATGGAGCCAGGAAGCTGGCTCCATGCTGTTTGGCCGGCTCAAAGCTGATTGGCCGGGAAGCCAGTTAATCAGTTTCGAGCCGGGCAAACAAATCTGATATGACGACTCAACCCCCGCCCTGCAGGCACCTAATTCCCCTCACATAGTTCCTTAGCATTCTTTAACATATCAGTCCCTCTGCCAGCTGGGCAGACACCGCTCTCCAAGCTCAGATCTGCCGTCTCCTGTGTGCACAGCACTCACGTGATCGGCCCTCAGCCTCTGCACATGCACATGATTTCTGAATGAGGGCGCTGGGCAGTCTGCGCATGCGCAGTAGCAGGCTGAGGGCTGATCACATGGGCGCTGTACACACAAGACGTGGGCAGATTCTGGAGAGCGGTAGCTGGCCAAGGGACTGGTACGTTAAAGAATGCTAAGGATCTATGTGAGGGGAATTAGGTGCCTGCAGGGTGGGGGTCGTGTCACCATATTATCAGATCTTTTTGGCCGGCCTCGATGCCGATTGGCTGGGAAGACGGCTTCCCGGCCAATCAGCATCCAGCCGGCCAAACAAAATGGAGTCGGCTTCCCGGCAATCAAGAAGCCTTCCTGATTGCCTGGGAAGATGGCTCTATGCTACCGGAATCGGTACTCGGTATCGACGAGTACAGAAATATAACTATCGGTACTTGTACTCGATACCGAGAAAGCGGTATCGGTGCATCCCTACTTGGAACCTATCAAGCTGCTGGAAGGGAGAAGGTCAGATGAAGTAGAGCTGACCAGGTTGGGTTCTAAAGACAGTGTACCCTGCTGGACAAATACTCTTACTTTTTGTTACAGCTTCATGTCTACATTTATGAAATTGCAATTATTCTGGTACTTCTCTGTTCATAACCATGTGTTTTAGGCTAAAATTTCCCTTAAAGAAGAACTCCCGCATTGCAAGGGTTACGTGCCTGTTTTCGTCTAGATAGGAAAATAAGAGCCATACTCACTCATTCCTCTGAGCCGGCTGGTTGTTAGACCGGTCGCTTCAGCGGTCTAAGGTCCCGTGTGTCATCATATCCAATACACTCGAGGAAGCGTTCTAAAAGCCAGCCGGCTGTGAGTTTTGAGTGAGTATAACTTTATTTTTTCACCCAGGCGAAAACCAGCACTTAACCCTTGCGGTGTAAGGGGTTATCCTCACTGCAAAGGGTTAAGAAAATGTTTCCCCGGATTCCTTCTTGAAAGCAAATATTGTGTGAGGCTCTGTAAGCTGGAGTTGCTCTAGGCAGAGCTTTTACAGGGCGGAGGATGCAACCCCCCCCCCCCCCCTCCTTTCCTCTTAACTTGGCTGGGACAAATGCCAGGCAACAGCAAATGAGAGGAGGGAGAGTGAATCAATACTCCTCAATACCTGGACGTAACAGATTTTTTTGGGTTCTGGTAGTTGAACAGAGGTGTGGGGAACCGAAGAAAAGGTGAATATGTGCTTATGGGGATGGGGCATTAAAGCAAGCCTTTTGGTTTGGCTTGTGTGGGAAAAGTATAGACTTGCATTAAAATAGTGAAAAGCAAGCACCCGCTTATATTTCCTTCACTTTGATATTGACCACACAGTATGGTAGTCATAATTTGCAGCACATTATGGCCACTGGATGGAGCCAAGGAGCATATGAATTTCCTATGCTCATCAACTCCATCTAGTGGCTGTAATGCACAGTGAATCCAAAACATAGACGTAAGCAGAGCTGTTTACTTTATGAATGTTTGATAAACTGTATACACCCGTAGTAGCTCCATATTGCCTACGGGGACAGACAGACAGACAGCAATAAAAACTTGCAATTTGATTCTTAACGCCAGACTCCTTATAAATGCACTCATGCAGTTGGGTCTTCCCCACACTGCATGGGGATAAATGCTTTTTTGTCTGTGGGGAGTGGGGGGAATAGATAGAATTAGGTATTTGTGGTGGTGCGGGCTGGTAGGACTGCATGAGTACAGTTAAAAGCAACCCAAAGGTGGGCTTTAAATTCTCCCTATTGACCAGTCATTCTGCCTATATTAATGGACCAGTAGGGGACTCAACTCATTGACCCAGGAAGTACCTGCATATTGGAACAACCAGTGTGCCTAAAATAAAAACAGAACTGAGGTGCAGGCCGCCCTTCACTAGGTATGTATGTTATACTTTTTTTTTTTTGAGGTTTGCTTTTAAAAGGGTAGATATGGACTAGAGCAGGCTTTTTAACCTTTCCATTCTATTGTACACTGCATTATGAGTGCCCCAGAGACAGATTAATACCTGGTCTGACTGAAAATGGGTAAACTTGAATTGTCATCTAATGTCTATGGGTAGCTTAAAGATGAACTTTACCCATATCTTTAAAATAACAACAAACACACCTTTAGACATGTTTAGTAATGGCAATTTACAAACAGATACTTCTAGATAGTTGTCGTCTTTGTATTCTTTGCATACCTTATTTCTCTTTTCTTCCCCAGTCTTCTGACAGTGGCCATGTTAACTAAGGGAGGGTTGCTAGATCTCCCTTTACTTCCTGGTACTCTGGCACATGTGACTAGGACATGTAACCATGCACATCATCTCAGGGGAGGAAAATGCCTTTCCCTGAGATCTCATGAGATTACAGATGAGACTTCCCAGGAATGCTCTGCTAATGTAACTTTCCCAGGATGTAACACTTTGGCACATTACATAATTTGTGCCAGAAGTGGAGCAGGAAGTAGATGAACTCTATTTGTAATTAAAAGAAAAAACAGGATGATGTGATTTTTGTGGCTCCATGTGATCTGAAAGTAGGTACACTGCTCTCTTATTATAACCACTGTCAGATTGACCAGCTCTTCTGTGGAGAATACTGACTTTGAGGGGTAGACCTGTGCGCTGGTAAAACAAATTTGTTTAGTTTCGTTTCAGGTTTTTCGGGATTTGGGTCTGAAAGTCAATTCGGTTTGGTTTTTTTTTCAACGGTCTACAGAAACCATATAAAAAAAGCTGATGGTTCCCTCCCCAATTGATACCAGACCCTTTAGGTCTGGTAGGAATGTTGGGGGAGGACCCCCAATGCCAAAAAAGCACGTGGTTCTCCTCCAAATTCATACCTTTTAGGTCTGGTAGGTATTTTAACCACTTGCCATCTGCCCGTTGTAAATAAATGGACGGACGGCATGCCCCCATCAGCCTCCTAGCAGAACACTCTAAACAGCCGGTAACTGCTGCTACACATACAATCGATCAGCGACTCTATAGCCATCCGAACGCTTGTATGCGCTGCACTTCAGCGCCGCCCCCCTCCACCGCCATCACCTTATATCCCAGGCTCCGCTGTCCCCTCTACTGACCTGGGTCTGGCTTAATGACTGTCAGCAGGAAGATCGGAGGGAGATCAGCATTGTTCCACTTGCTGAACTACTCTCCGATCCCTGAATGCAGAAGTGGTGTGTATTAAATCACTTCCACATTCAGCTGTCATTTCTCTGGCTGCTATAGCCAGACACGAAGCTGGTGAAGCAGATCTTTCCTTCATCAACTCCTTTGGAGGCCCCCAGGTGACAGGGTTCTTGGAGACCCCTAATACAAAGGACCTGTCAGTGTGCCTGTGCTATCACATAAGGGGATTGTGATAACAAAACCATTAAGTGTAAAAAAAAAAAGTAAAATAAAAAGTCACTTATTAAAAAAAAAAAAAAAAAAAAGCAATTGCCCGCGGTTTAAAGCAATACCAATAACGGCTGCAGGAGCAGCTGTGTTCTTGGTATAACTACTTCAGGACATGATATTTTTTTACGGTGGGCGGTCCTGAAGTAGTTTAACAACAACTCAGCTCCCAGACCTGAATGGCATTCATGACCTCCCGAATGCTATGTGGGAACAGAGTGTTTTATATGACAAGTCTGGTCCTGAATGTCAACATGTCCTGTGACGTCACGACTCGCTCCGCCCATTTGTTGACATTCGAGTCAGAGCTATCATTTTGTGGCCCGTGTTCGTCTGAATTGGACGGGTCAGTGGGGGTGTTTTTTCTTTCAGCGAGTCGGCAGCCGTTGTTCATTGTGATTGATGTGGATCTACTTAGCTGGACGATTTTTAAAAAAATTTAAATAAAGGACTTTTTCAAGGTGTTGTGTGTTTATTTACTATTTGATTAATGAGTAGGGGTAACAACTTCCTCTCACTCACAAGCAGGGGGATGGATCTGGGTGCCCCCTTTATGAATAAGCCCTCATGCCTGCAGACCCCCACAACCACCGAGCCAGGGTTCTGAGGAACAGGCCCTTGTCCTCATTTACATGGGGACAAGGTGCTTTTCCAGGGGGTCCCTGGCAAAGCACCATCCCCATGTTAAGAGCATGTGGCCCGATATGGTACAGGAAGGGGGGGGCACCCTCATATCCCCCCCCCCCTTTTCTGCTCTGCCAGGCCACTACTCGGATTCAGGGTCTGGCAGGAACTTGAGGGGGAACTCCACTTCTTTTTACTAAAAATACAGTGTTTTCCAACATCCCACTTTAGAACAAACACTTCTGGTGACTGTGGCTGGACGATTTGGTGCCGTGTGTCTCTCTCTCCCTATATGACCCCGGGGTCCCAGGCGTGACAAACCAGGGAGGTTGTGGAGCTAACGGTGGGGTCACCCGCCGCTCGCGCCCCCCCCCCAATTTGGGCTTTCTGGATACATCTCCCGCATATCGCAAATCAGCCCTGCATGGTCCATCTTCAGTGGGTCCCCTGGTGAAGCCAATGGCGAAACGCGTCGGGGCCTATTAAGATAAGCTACGCCTAGGACAATATGTTGTTATACATGAATGTAACCACACTTGGATAATAATGAATAATTTCCTGATATGTTGGACCATATGAATTTCAGTAACATATAAGCCATGTATTTATGAACATATCCTCTGCAGGGATCTGTTTTGTTCTAATGTGTTTGTCTTCAATCATGAATGTTTTAATATAATACATTTTGAACTTTTATTTTAACATATCTCTCTTGGACGGTCATTTACACCCCTCCAAAAACCCTTCCTTTTCCTCTATATTTTCTGTAACATTCCTACCAGACCTAAAGGGTCTGGTATCAATAGGGGAGGGAACTAAATGCTTTTGTTTTACTTTGACAATTAACAACAAAAGTTCATTCCGAATAACATTCGGACAGAAATTCAGTTGCATGCATAATTTTCTTTATAAAAAAATTTGGATACATTCGGATTCGTTATTTTTTCATTCGAATTTCAATTTTTTCATCTGAATTTCAATTTGAACTAAACAAAACGCACATGTCTACTGAGAGGTATAAGAGATAAATGCAGGGTAAAGCGGATATCTGCAGTTATGAATTTGCTGTGACCTATACAACAGAAAGTGTATGTCTAGGATGTTAGAGCTCCCTGAATGTTGAAGCCATTGTTCACTGACTCTAAAATGATCAGTCCCTATAGAATGATTCCTATACATGGAGGTCTTAGGTGCCCAAAAACATTGTGTAATTATAATTTTTTTTCCTTACATTTTATAGGGTGACAGTGTTCACAAATCTGTGTTCATCATATTCTTCCAAGGAGATCAGCTGAAGAACAGAGTGAAGAAGATCTGTGAGGGGTACGCTTTATTGTGTAATGACTTTTCTAGCCTGACGGCCAATGTGATCTCATATATCACAAAATAAAAATGTATTACTATTGTGCTTTAGCATTCTGCGTTGTGTGTAGCTGGGCCGAGAAATAATGCTTTTCATATAAAAGGGATGCCTTGGCATCTGTCATTTATTTTGAACTGAATAGCAGATGTTCCCTTTGATGAAACTGTAAGATTTTGTAATTGTGCAAATGGCATTGCACCCCTCACACAAACATACACACTAGTTAGTGTTAAATGATGGTATGCTGTAGTGGAAAAAAAGCCTGCAATGTTTTGAGAGACCACCAACACCAGGCGATGGTAATAGAAAAAGATGGCTGCAATTTACCTGCTCATAGATTGACCTGTTGAGGTTAGTATCATTACTACACATTTGCAAAGATGAAAGGCATGTAAAACGGTCACATGAACAATATTGTAGCAGCTAAAACATTGCTCTAATGAGTGTTTTCTTTCTAGAAAAGTTACATTAGAATGTATGTAAACCCAAGAGCATGTAATATATTGCACTTTACCAGTCCTTAGATGTGGTGACAGTAATGTTTTTCATCTTTTAGAGTGTTTTCCCCTTTAACAATTACCTGGTGATCATGCCAGTCAGACTTCCTGTACTAGGGTGACTCTCTGTACTGTATCTGCGGAGGAGCTGCATTGTCACTCAAGAAAGGGACAACAGAAAACCTCACTTCTCCTCTTCTCAGTAACATAGATGGGAGGTGTTCTGTAGTCTTCTGAGATAGCTGGCTGATAGCAGAGGTCAAATGAAATTATAAGCTCACCGGGTGTCTGGCAATAACGTATTAAACAAATGTAACAAAATAATTTCATGGGTATATTTACTAGATCAAAAGCAAGCAAATTAATGCAGGTGAATGTTTGTTTTTTTAGGATTTACATATGCTTTAAAGTCAGTAAAAAGTTTGAGTAACAATGGTTCCAGCAATTTGTAACTAGATAGTCAGTCACTTTTTGAGACATTTGAAACTAGCCAGACCATAATAACTTCCCTTACATTTATCTCTTTTCTTATTTATTCCCTGAAAAATGAATACGTATTCTCACATTTTGTGCTACTTTTTAGTTATAACTCTCTAGATTAATACACTCCTTATGATTTTCACAGGTTCCGTGCGTCTCTCTATCCTTGTCCAGAGACCCCTCAGGAGCGCAAAGAAATGGCTGCTGGAGTTAACACAAGGATTGATGATCTGCAAATGGTAAGGCTTTAGATGGTGTTTTCTTAATGAGGTAGTGATCTGAGTTAATTTTCCCTGAGGAACCTTTCGTATCATAATTTTATGGTAACCCTGAATGGCAGTATGGGGTACAGATAGTGCACCCGGACTGGTGCAGGGGAAGGACTGCTCGCCGAAAGGTGAGTATAGCAGAGGGGAGAGTTGGCCAGATTTCAGCGGGTAATTCCATCTTCCCAAATTACTTGGGAAAGTGAACTTAACCCTTTAATATGCATTGTGCGTGTTCGAGAGCGCTGCTACCACAATATGGTACACAGTGGAATGTGGGCAGCACTCGGTGTACACACACAATGCCCTTCACCTGCCTTTGTTCGCATGCAGATGGGGCGGGGGCAGAGAAGTTGATTTTCATTTGTTTACATTTTTATTCACTTTATTTTATTTTGTTTTACTTTTTAAAATGTGTATTTATCATATTATCTTTTACTTTATTTGTTCATTTTTTTTTTAAATTTTGATTTACTTTTTTTATTATTTTTTAATTTTTTCCACGACTTTTTTTTTTCCTACTGAACTCTTTTGCTATCACACAGGTGCTAACAAGCCCCTGTGTGATAGCATTTTGGAGGTGATATGTTCTCTTTATTGAATCTGTCACCTCCAATACAGGAATTCTAGCGCAGCACTGTGCTGGACCTCCTGTGACAGCTGAGATGGGAAGGCGAGTGCAGCTCTCCCCTCTCACTGTTTACACGGAGCAGAGCGGAGAATGGACTCTGTCCATCCTGATCTAATCTAATTTGCCATGGTCCTGGGGAACCCTGGAGACCACGGCTGGGACAGAGGGGTGGTGACTGGGACGGCAACCGGTGTTCTATCAGATATAGATGCAGCGGGCGGGGAGTGACAATCAAGCTGCTTTCAAGTGATCTTGAGCTGTGACAATCAGCTGCTCGAGATCATTTGTATAAAACGGCCCCCACTCTACATTTAGTCCTGCTGCCTGGCCGAAGCAGGGCTAAACGGAACTACCAGCTCAGTGCCCGGAACTGCATGTCCTTGATGTCGGGCAAAAATAATTCCACATCCCTGATATAGATATAATCATACCTTTTTTATACAGTAAGTAATGACAAAGTTATTGCAGGATAAGCAGGCCCATAGTGAAATGTAAAAAATGTTCTGGTTCGTCAGCAGTCTAAAGGTATGAGAGCTCAAGTGGTTATATATGACTGCATTTGGGGCTTAGACTTGTAGCATTCTACAGCAAAGTCCATCTTCCTGCCTTTGCACTTTCAAGGTCCTTAATCAAACAGAAGACCATCGCCAACGTGTCCTCCAGGCTGCTGCAAAAACAATCCGTGTATGGTTCATCAAAGTACGGAAGATGAAAGCTATTTACCACACTTTGAACCTCTGCAACATTGATGTGACTCAGAAGTGTCTGATCGCAGAAGTTTGGTGCCCGGTGGCCGATTTGGATTCCATTCAGTTTGCTCTTAGAAGAGGGACAGTAAGTATACATTTTTGTTACCTATTCTGCTAACTATATGTGCATGTGCTTATATCTTACATAGATGGGTATTTTGCTTGGATAACTTGTTTGGCAGGAGCTCATTTCGCTTGATTAACAGATTAAGCAATCAAATACAATCTATCTTTCTTTCAGGAACACAGTGGATCAACTGTCCCTTCCATCCTCAATAGGATGCAGACTAACCAGACTCCACCAACCTACAATAAGACAAACAAGTTCACATATGGCTTCCAAAACCTAGTAGATGCCTATGGTATTGGCACTTACAGAGAAATAAACCCAGGTAAACCTATTCTTACTAAACATAAACATTATGAAATGCCTATTATTCTGCATGCATGGTAAATAGATGGGGTTTATTCACTAGAGTTTTCTTTTCAGCTCCATATACAATAATCACTTTCCCATTCTTGTTCGCTGTAATGTTTGGTGACTTTGGTCATGGCTTATTGATGACACTGTTTGCAGTGTGGATGGTCGTGAGGGAAAGTCGGATTCTGTCCCAAAAATCTGACAATGAGGTAAGATTCTTGCACCTACTATTCACTGTTTGTTATAGCAGGATGACAGAATAGTGTATTTTCATTTAAGAGGACTTGGCTGAAAATATTGTACCTCTCTATGGCTACGTTAACCAGATCTCTTTTTGCATTCAAGAACTTCAAGCTCATTAAACGCATTATTGCTGTCATGAGAGAAACATGTAGCCTGCCCTTGATGATCACACTAAACTCCAGAATTAAATCTTAAAAATGCATTTAAGAGCCTTAAAGGAGGACTATGAGGTGAGTGAAAATCACTCATAGTTCGAGCCAATGTGTGACAATGAAACTGTCTTGCGTCGGCTCAATAGATGTGGAAAGTGAGCGAACACATACCGTCGCTCACTCACTTCTCGATCATCTCCCTGCAGAGAGCGGTGACTGTCAATCACCCCTCCCCACAGGGATTTCACCCCCCCTCTGTGCTCTGATCCTCCAGCGCTGACTGGAGGAACTGACCAAGGAGGGGGCGGGCACAGCTGGCTCTGCCTCTAGATAGGCAGAGCCAGCTGTCACTCACGCAGCTGGGAAGATCTCGACAGCATTGTCGGGATCCGTCCCGGCTGCTGCGGTCTCAGTATACAGCGAGCTTTGGGTCACAGGATGAGGTTAGTATATGTCCTCCCGTGACCCTTAAGAGAACTGTGGAGAAAAACACTTACCCCATAGTTCTCTTTTAACAATTAGAAAAGTTTTTGTTAATACATTTTTGTTACCACATGGTCCCTGTGTGTGTTGTAAGGTAGCCACCGCTCCAAGCTCACTCCCATGATGGACTAAATCTCCCAATTAGTTTACTAATATGTATTGAGTTTGTAGTATATCATGGGAGCGATATTGGAGCGGTGGCTACTTTTCTGGTGGCTACTTTATTGCACTAACAGTTAACGGG
Source organism: Nanorana parkeri (assembly GCF_000935625.1). Lineage (NCBI taxonomy): Eukaryota > Metazoa > Chordata > Amphibia > Anura > Dicroglossidae > Nanorana > Nanorana parkeri. The sequence continues at coordinate 141,708 of NW_017306975.1, read as the reverse complement.
ATATTAAAGTCGAAAAGTTTTTAACTTATTTCAAATGCTGATTGAATGACTTACAATGAATGCTAACTCTTGATGTTTAAGTGCAGAATCAGCTGTTCCCCTGAACTCTGGCCCTGATATCCTGTTTAGGGTAGCTCCTTTCCCTTGCAGGGTCCTATGAAGCCACCTTTGCGTCTCCACAAACACATAGACACAGCAGGACAAGCCACTTCCCTGCTCCCTTTTCCTCCTTTCTCCATTTTCCAAGCTACTACCGTATTTCCCCGAAAATAAGACACTGTCTTATTTTATTTTTTTTGCACAAAAAAAAGACACTAGGTCTTATTTTCGGGGGATGTCTTACCGGGCTGGGGGAGGAGTACTCACAGGACTGGACGAGGTCCCGGAAGGCGGCGTGCTGTTGCCGGTCCCGGGGTCGAAGTTGGCGGATGATATGCCGCTTCCATCGGGCGTGTGGGCAGGCTGGCGTGTGGGCGGGAGCTGCGGCCAGCTGGCGTGTGGGCGAGCGTGTGTAGCTACCCCGAAAATAAGACCTAGCGCTATCTTCAGGGATTTCTGTAATATAAGACCTACCCCGAACTAGGTCTTATTTTCGGGGTAGGTCTTATATTACAGAGATCCCTTTGTCCGTAGTTTTCCATTAGTATATGTCCTCCTGTGACCCAAAACTCAATATATAGCGGGCTGCTGTCGTGATCCACCCAGTCAGCGTTGGAGAAACAGAGAGGAGTGAGGGGGATCCCTGCGAGGAACGGTGACTGAAGGTCACCGCTCTCTTCAGGGAGAGGTTCGGCAATCGGCGGTATGTGTTAGCTGACTTCCCGATCAATAGAGCCGACCTGTGACAGCTTCAATGTCACAGGTCAGCTTAAATTATGGAGATGTGTTTTTCACTCACGCCATCATTCTCCTTTAAAGACAACTTTAGCACAAGGATCACTTTCAGAGGCAAATAATAAATGGGACATACAGCTATCCCTGACTGGTAAAGTCACACTATTATTGATGGAGAAAGATGCACTATATTGCCAAAAGTATTGGGACGCCTGTCTTTACATGCACATAAACTTTAATGGCATCCCAGTCATAGTCCGTAGGGTTCAATATTGAGTTGGCCCACCCTTTGCCGTTATAACAGCTTCAACTCTTCTGGGAAGGCATCCACAAGGTTTAGGAGTGTGTCTATGGGAATGTTTGACCATTCTTCCATAAGCTCATTTGTGAGGTCAGGTACTGATGTTGGACAAGAAGACCTTGCTCGCAGTCTCTGCTCTAATTCATCCCAAAGGTGTTCCATCGGGTTGAGGTCAGGACACTGTGCAGGCCAGTCAAGTTCCTCCACCCCAAACTCGCTCATCCATGTCTTTTATGGACCTTGCTTTGTGCACTGGTGCACAATTATGTTGGAACAGGAAGGGGCCATCCCCAAACTTCCCACAAAGTTGGGAGCATGAAATTGTCCAAAATGTCTTTGTATGCTGATGCCTTAAAAGTTCCCTTCACTGGAACTAAGGGGCCAAGCCCAACCCCTGAAAAACACCCCAACACACTAATCCTCCCTCCACCAAACTTTACACTTGGCACAATGCAGTCAGGCAAGTACCGTTCTCCTGGCAACTGCCAAACCCAGACACGTACATCGGATTGCCAGACAGAGAAGTGTGATTTGTCACTCTAGAGAGCACGTCTCCACTTCTCTAGAGTTCAGTGGCGGCGTGCTTTACACCACTGCATCCGATGCTTTGCATTGCACTTGGTGATGTAAGGCTTGGATGCAGCTGCTCGGCCCATTCCATGAAGCTCTCTACGCACTGTTGTTGTGCCAATCTAAAGGCCACATGAAGTTTGGAGGTCTGTAGCTATAGACTCTGCAGACAGTTGGCGACCACTGTGCGCTTCAGCATGCGTTGACCCCGCTCTGTAATTTTACATGGCCTATCACTTCATGGCTGAGTTGCTGTTGTTCCCAGTTGCTTCCACTTTGTTATAATACCACTAACAGTTGAAGAGCGAGAGAATTTTAAAGAATAATAATTCATGCATACCTGAAAATCTACAATAAACCTAAATTGCCTTTTGGATTGGAAGGTGAGCTTTATACTATAGCTCATCTGCCTATTTTGCTCTTGTTCTTTGTAAGTAAAAAGTATGTAATATATTACTTTAGCTCTATGGTTTGCAATGCAGACCAAAATCTACTTTGTGTATGGTTCATAAAGGGTCAGTCTTCTCTCACGCTGTTGATCATTGTGAGTACTGTTAGCTCTGTTGCTCTTACCATACCATAAACAAAGATATCAGTCTCTATGATGATATATGTATGTGAAGCATTATCGTTGTGTCATTCTTATTATCTAATTCGATGTATTCTCTAATTACAGCTCTTTAACATGGTGTTCAGTGGTAGATATATCATTCTGCTGATGGGGCTGTTCTCCGTCTACACTGGCCTAATCTACAATGACTGCTTCTCCAAGGCTCTGAATATGTTTGGTTCCTCCTGGAGTGTTAGACCCATGTTCACCAGCCCAAAGGCTAACTGGACGTAAGTGTTAGGAAGTCATTGATAAGTATGATTTTTGTTTGATAAGGAGTTCAGCTTTTATTTTTACACATTGGTCCTTCCAACCTACCTCATGCTCCCATATATCAAACCTTGCTGTTCCTCTGTTCAAAGCTCGCTCCTTTTTCATAGAGCTTCCATCAAAATGCCTGCTCAAAATATGCAGTAGGCCAGGGGTGCCCATTAGGTCCATCGCGATCTACCAGTCGATCGCAAAGCTAGCACTGGTAGATCGCGATTGGCTTACTGACCTGTCCTCCTGCGGTGCTCGTGCGGCTGAATGTGCCAGCCGCCGCAGACTGGAAGGGGTGAGACGCCTCTCCCCGTGTGCAACGTCGGCCACACTAGCACCGTGGGAGGACAGGATGCCGACGCACAAGAGGAGACCCGGGAAGCTGCTGCAGTGGAGGTAAGAAAAGACAGACGGGAGAGAGACCCCAGAGAAGTGAGAGAAGAGACAGCAGATAGAAACAGAGGAGAGAGAGCACGAGAAGAGACAGTCAAGAGAGAGGGCCGGTTCACACCACAAGTCTGCGTTCCAGAGTGTTTGGCCTCTGGAACGCTAGCCGGCCGGCTCCCTGCGGCAGTGCAATCGCCCGCACCTGGAACGCAAGCACATTATGCCTGCGTTCCAGTCCAGTGCGATCTGCAAAAAATGCTGCACGCGCTACTTTCTGCAGATCGCACTGGACCGGAACACAGACATTAATGTGCCACACGTTTGGGGGCCGGCGATAGCACTGCAAGCGATTCTCAGCGTTTACCAGCATTTCAAAGCCCTGAATAGCTGCTCATGTACAGTGTACGTCTTCAGTCGTGTAGGGGCTAAATTAAGTAAAGCCTCCCATGGGTTGCACCTTATTCGCCTGCCCAATACTTTGCTAATCATTCGATACCCATCCAAAACTCCTTGATTTTGGAACAGCTCCACCGTATTACATTGAACCCACCTCTTCGCATCTCCTAAAACACTTTGGGGAGGTTCCCTCTGCAAATTTAGCTATTTTAAGGGGGACCATGCACCAGCGAAACAGAACTTTCCCTCTATTGCTGTCACATTGATTGAACAATGTGAATTGGTGTCCCAGATCTGTGCCCAATCTTTTGGTTCCAATCACCTGTCTAGATCCTGTTCCCATAGGAGCGCATATCTATAAAGACCGGCTTCTATCCAGATTTGAAACCTATTGGGTTCTTCAAACCCAGGAGGAAAGGAGGGGTTTTTGATAATAGTTGCCATAGTTCCCCAAATATCTAACCCCATCCCAAATCTTAAGAGAATGCCTAATTATTGGATTGATACTGTGTGTATGTTGTGTAGGGAGACTCCAAAGCAGGGTCTCTATAACTACAGGGCTAACTTCTTCTGCTTCTATATTTACCCACAAAGGGCCGCCTCTTATTCAATATTTTAGTTTGTGGAATGAATATTAGTGTCTGGCAAATAAACCGCTCTTATTTAATGTTTATCTGCCTTTGTAGAGAAGACCTTCTCAAGAATGTACAAGTTCTGCAGCTGAATCCAGATATAAATGGAGTATTCAATGGCCCGTATCCTTTTGGTATTGACCCGGTAAGCTCTTACTTAATGCCTACTGAACGTTAATTGGAGGTGACCAGGATTGATTGTATATTTTAAATTTATCATAATCTTTACATTATTGTGGATGTGTTACAGATTTGGAGCATAGCAACGAACAAGCTTACCTTTTTAAACTCCTTCAAGATGAAAATGTCTGTTGTCCTGGGTGTCATACATATGCTTTTTGGCGTCAGTCTCAGCCTGCTAAACCATATGTACGTATTTTTTTCCCGATACGGTAAAATGTTACAAGATGCTATCTAGATGTAGTCATCAAAAACTACTAACATATTTTAGCAGTGTTAATATATTATTATGGGAATGTACATTGGGAACAGTCAGCTAGAGCCTTATAGTGACCTTTTGTGAGTGTTTTTCTGCCCTAGAACAGTGGTTCTTAACTCGTGGGTCGCGACCCAAAAGTGGGTGGCGACACCCTCTGCAGTGGGTCGCGGCGTCATGTCTGCATAGACCGGCCCATCTGCATTAGAGAGAACTAGAGGGGGAATTTGTGGTTTAGCCTGTGGAACCTCATAATGTCAAACTGTCCCCTCTCTCCCGGCCTCCCCCGGGCTCTTTGATAAAGTGGTATGGCCCGGGGAGAGAGGGGACTATTTCCTCACTTTCGGGCCGGCGCATTAATATCGGGCCGCGGTGCCCGACAATTAAGTAATAGTTCCGGTCTGCACGGGAGAGTACAGCAGATATCAATCCGCCGCTGTATCTACTGTACTCTCCAGTCCAGATAGTTCAGTCGGCTGGAATCAGAGAAAGGTAGGCAGACAGGGAGATGTGCACTGTGGCAGGACAGGGGACACTGATGGATATTATGTATTCCAAGCCCACATAATATCCATCATGTATATCCATCACTGTCCCCTGTCATAATGTATGTTAATGAAATACACAATTAATGTTATTACACAGACTGGGCTCAGAATACATAATGTCCATCAGTGTCCCCTGTCATATTGTCCTCTGTCAGTGCAGAAGCTGGGGAGGGTATGGGGGGGGGGCATTAGCAGGGGGCTCCGCTGCAATTTTTTTACCTGCAGCAGAGCCTATACTAATGCACCCCTCCCCCAGCTTCTGCACTGACAGGGAACTTTATGACAGGGGACACTGATGGTCATTATGTATTCCAAGCCCACATAATATCCAATAGTGTCCCCTGTCGTAATGTCTCCTGTCAATGCAGAAGCTTCGGGGGGCATTAGCAGGGGCTTAGTAGAGAACCTGCCGTGGTGCCCCTGCTAATGCCCCCCCTTCCCCATACAGACACCCTCACCACCCCCTCCAGGTTCTGCACTGACAGGGGACATTAGGACAGGGTACATTGATGGACATTATGTATTCCAAGCCCACATAATGTCCATCAGTATCAGTGGCGTAACCAGAGTTATGGGCGCCCGGGGCAGACATTGCCCCCCACCCCCTATTATATAAACATCCATTGGAACTGTACCCCGAAACCGCCACCCCCACACGTTTTTATTTTAATTTTTTAAATATTTAATTCTTATTCTTTATAAACTTTTTAAGTTTTTTTTAATTCATTTACTTTCAGCAAAATATATATTGCTAAATACTGCACAAGTTGTTTTGTGTAATAAATTAAAATGTTTCAGAAATGAAATCATTTTTGGGTCACGCCTTAATGACCAAGGAAACATGTGGGTCCCGAGGTTACACAGGTTGAGAACCACTGCCCTAGAACATGCCAGTGCTTGCCCTAGAACATGCCAGTGCTTGCCCTAGAACATGCCAATGTAGAATATGTGTAACATGTTAACTTTGAGGGTAAAAATTTGGAAATTTTCTTTCATTGAAATTTGATTTCTTACAACAAAGCTTCGCCTACCTTTTGTCTTCTCAGATACTTTAAGAAGCCCTTGAATATTTACTTGGGATTTATTCCAGAAATGATCTTCATGGCGTCTCTCTTTGGATACCTGGTCATACTCATCCTGTATAAGTGGTGTGCTTATGATGCCTCAACTTCCAAGATTGCACCCAGCCTTCTCATTCATTTCATCAACATGTTCCTCTTTAGCTATGATAATGATGACAAAAACACATCCCATATGCTGTATAGTGGACAGGTCAGTAGTTGTCAACTTTCTTGCACTGTAGTTCACTTTAGGTACTACAGGTATTTGAATGGATTAATGCATTGCAGAATATTGTGTTATATTCATGTATTGTAATGACATTTTAACATTTTAATTACATTTTAACATGTAAACATTGTAATAGGAATGTTTCAGTAAGGATGACCAGTGCATGATCAATACACAACAGTTTACCACTACTCCATGGTAGAACAGGTCATACGAAGGCAAGGGAGTCTCTTAAAGAACACCACTAAGTAGTATTTGTGTGTAAAATTACCACATTGCCTAACTACCTACTTTACCCATACAGGAAGATTTTTTTAATGATAATTGTCTGAAAAAAAATGTATATTATTCGATAATAAACGTTTTGAGGATGCAGAAGGTGGTCGCTGAACAAAGACATAAAAAATGTTATTGTACAGAGACAGGAATACAGAGAAAGGACAATGTAACTTATACATTAAAATACAAATTATAAATACTGAAGCATACAACCAGAGCTAAATCTAGGTGAGACTGACAATATTACAATACACAGTCCATCGAATTCATAAAGAGCGACGTAGACACTCATATGAATTCTGGTTCTGTCTGTGCGACAAGTGTTGCAACTAGCGACAGATTTGTTTTGGAAACAGGTACATGAATCTGTCGACATTGACACATGGTTGGGGGCCTGCGCTGATAAAATCACAGGTTCAGCGTTACTGAGCTCCCTATCCAGCCACTGTTGGGCTGTGTTTGCTGCCTTAACCCCTAAACTTAAGGATACCATTTCAGTTCTTACTGATGCAGTGCGCACATGTCTAGAGCAATCTACATCCGCAATCCCATATGTTTCTAGCATGGGTTCTCTTACAGTGTGTTACCCCTAAATTTAATATTGAACATAATGTATGTGTCCAGCCTATTCTGTTTTTTTAATTTTTTCCTTTGATGTGAAATACTGGGTGGTCCTGCACGTTCAATTGCTTTCCTAATTTACACGTACCATTCCAAGCATTGATCCAGATCTGTGCTGGTGTGGACAGTTTGTATAGGTGTGCAAACTGGCCACCTATACATGTTCATGTTGTTAAACCTGCAGGCATTGCCACAAAGGCTAGCGGATCTCCATGCTGCTCTGGCTCGGCTCCTCCCTCAAGGGGTCAAAAGGAATGGTTTCAGGGGTTCTATTCAAATCTGTTCACAGTTTCAGAAATTTTGCATGGAATCTTTCAGGTCAGTCATTCCCTCCATCCAAAAGATTTTTTGGCCTCTGTGTACTTTAACCACTTTAAGTTCAGTGCATTTTTCACACATCAAGCCTTAAAATGGTGGGCACCTGTGAAAGTGTGAAGAACTACAGTACCCAAAGTTGTCCATGGACAACACTTAAAAGGCCTTTATAAGTCCTCAATTTAGAGTTAAATGTGGATGCTTGCCCTAGGATTATTGCTTATTAAATGCATGTTTTTTTAAAATGCAAGCAGTATAATTACATAAATGATTTGGCTTGAAGGTGAATATTGCAGCAAAAGCTGTTTTTTTTAATTTCAACTCTTAATGGGCTTATTTTTTTTTTTTAATAATATGTTTAGTGAGTATGTTATCATATCAATAAAGACAAGAACAAATAATTCATACAAACAATGTCCTATTGCATATGTATACACAATCAATATGTGAGAGGGAGGACATACATAAAATTGAACAGCATGACAGCAAATTTCAGGAACAGTATTTGAAGTGTACAGATCATATGAGCAGAATCAGGATACAGTGCAGTAACTAACAGTGGAGATATCCCCAGACATGAAAAACCCAGCGTAGAATGAGGCCAAGGAAGGTCACAGTGACATGGCGAGGATAAGATGACTGGGGGACGGACACAGATCTACATACAACTCTGGGGAAATGTGAACATCAGGGGAGCACATTGTGTAGTTAGACGTTTTGGAGAGCATTGTAGTCAATGAAATAGAGGCACTCTGTGTAGAATCATATAAGACGGGTCAGGCATCTGGTGTCTGCTAACCAGCAGGCCCAGCGTGAGGAAAAAACATGGAGTTTACAATTAGCTTTGGCAAATAAGAATTAAAAATGCGTATGTGTGTTTAGTATTTGTATCACCGTCTGTAAGGAAGGGGACTCCACTGTTTCCACGCTCTTGCCATTGCTAGGCATGCTGCTATGAGGACATGAGACACAACAGTTCTGGATATTGGTGGCCATTCATCCAAACCTACCCCCAGCAAAGCAAGTTGTGGGGAAATGCTGTAGGCGATCGTTGTCATAATGGGCTATCTATTTTATCTTACAACATTTGGCTGAACTTTTGCTTTAATGCTAACCTGAAGTCAACTTATGCTCTGTCACTAAATATTAATTAAAACCAACTCTGACCAAATACACATTTATTCATGAATAAATACATGTCTACATAGTGCCTCTTGTCTATATCAATAGAAGGCAGTAAAAGAAGACTCTGCTATGCGTAAAATGTGATGTCATGATGTAGTAAGTGGAAAACAAAAGGACTAAAAATGTTCAAAGATGTCAAACATCAGGGTTGCACACACACGCTTAAATTCTTTAACCACTGGGTTACACAGCTACCTTCAGGTTCACTGGCAAATCAAACATAGCTGCAGGACAGCCCTATAAAACCCCTCCTACTGCCTGTATTCCTCCGTTTTTTGCTAGTTTTTTGGCCATGAAACGTCATGGTCCTCGTCAGACTTGTGCTTCAGTGCTTGAAATTGGGATAAATGGCTTTCTATAAAGCCATTTATTGGAACCCTTAGGGGCACAAACCATGCAACGTGTATGCAAAACTATTGATTTCCTAGCCAAGTATGACCAAGGACAAATGTGGGTCCTGAGGTTACACAGGTTGAGAACCACTGCTCTAGTCGATACCAGGATAGAGAATATTTTCTGTGTAGATATCACTCATCTAGGTGCCCCAGTGACGATGTTTTATAATCGCTTTTAGTTATAGGCTACTGAAGTTCTCTCTACAAGTCATTTGCATAGATTTCCTTTGTGAATCTCTGACAAACCGATTAAGGTAAAAACAAGGCAGGAGGAAGTGAAAGTACTTTGTAGAGCAAATGGATGAGCGATACTTACATGGAAGATACACTTCTCGACATGTAGAATCGATATTTAGGGAAAACTACGTCAATGATTAGTCAGGCATATTTTGAGACCTCGGATATCCTTACGTTAAAAGGTAAGTTGGTGATGTAGAAAGTATTTAGCCACATTGTGAGTGCTGTCCCATAATAGCAATGATCTTTTAGTGGTCAAATCATTTTATTTTAGTATACAAATGTTTGTGTGTGATTTACCTTAATTAAAGTAGATTGTGGTCTTGTCTTCCAGATGGGACTGCAGTGTTTCATAGTTGTTTGCGCTATGCTCTGTGTGCCTTGGATGCTGGTCCTAAAACCTTTTATGCTGCGCAGGCAGTACTTAAGGAGGAAACATTTGGTGAGTATCTGGAGAATGTGTGTTTTGTTGCTAAGTCACAACTTACCTCTGCACTGTTACGTGGGGTCTGCTTATCTCTAAGAACAGAGTGACACTGCAGGTGGTAATGACTCCTAACGTCTTACATATGTCAACAATCACATTTAAAGGCAAAATGTTTCCAAAATCAGTGTGGAGCCTGTGTGTCCACTCATGGGCCCCAAGACCTTTTTGTATTTCCACCTAAAACAGACAACTTAGGTTTGTGTGCACGCGAAATTATAAGGCTTGACATGTTTGGTGTCTTTTTACCTCACGTGATCCTGTCGTTTATATTTTACAAAATAATTGGGTAATAATAAATGTTTTATAATTTAATATAGGGGAAACATTTTTTTTTTAAATTTTGATAATTTTTCCTTTTAATATAGTAAAAAATAAAAATTAAATACCACCAAAAGAAAGCTCCATCTGTCCCCAGAAAATAGTATAAAATGAATTTCAGTACAGCGTTGCATAACTGAATAAACGTCAGTCAAAGTACTGCAGCGCTGAATACTGAAAAATGGCCTGGCCAGGAAGGGGGTTTAACACCACGGACTTTAGGTAGTTAAAAAAGATTTTGTGTTATTTTATTTTTTTTATTTGTGACTATTTTTTTTTAGCTTCATTTTTTTTAATGCTTTAATTTTTTTAAAACTTTTTTTACGCTTAACTTTATTGCCAATTCACATAACAGGTCCTGTTTATGGAGACATCAGGAGTCTCTAAGACCCCTAAAGTCACCTAGGGACCCCCAGAGAAGCTAATGAAGCAGAGATCTGCTGTTCTGTACCGGAGAGTGACACTGAATGCAGGAAGTGATGTAATATACATCGCATCCTGCATTCAGGGAGAGGAGATCAAAGGGAGCTTGTGTACTGACCTCCCTTTGATCTCCACTGAGAGCTGGGGCGTCAGTGCAAGCTACTGCAAGCTACTGTAAGCAGGCATTGCTGGCTGTTTACATTGGTAAAAGTTCCCCACCCGCTCCTAGAAGACTCCCGTCCGGCCGTTCAGTAACGGCCATGGACGGGAGGTGGTTAAAGGCAATCGGATAACTCTCTAAACTAACACTTAAAGAATGTTGGTGGCCATTTCATTTTTCGCATCTAGAAACATATCCAGCCCTCTTTTGCAATCTACCAAGTTGGGGGAAACATGTTTTCCTTCAGCTTTAAATAGCTCTTTTGTGTCTTGTGGTGACCTTAAAGAGATCCTGTCAGTTTTCTAAAGCTTTTTATTTTGCACACTCTGCAAAAGAAGACACTGTAGCCCCACCTCTCCATGGCCTGTTTAACCTACTTCTCCATTCCAGCACTGCAACCTCTGAAAGTCTCTCTGCATTTAGCCCTTCCAGGAGTGTCAAATGCCTGTCTTCCACCACACACCTTTCTTTCTTCTTCCTCCTCACCCATATGTCACGGATTAGTCCCGTAGTAACATATGGCTCAGAAGAAGGAACCAGATTGAGACTATGCACTTAGAGACATATGCACTTGAACAAGACCTAGATTGAGGCATGGGCTTCAAGATGGCAAATGCGATTTAATGTTGAAAATGTAAGTTTATGCACATGGGAGCAAAGCACGTGTGCACAGACTACCACTTGGGGTGGCTACATTAGGGAAGTCAGACATGGAAAAAAAACCTGGGGGTGTTCATAGATCACTGATTTGGCAATAGTAAGCAAAGCCAAGCAGCAGCCAGCAAAGCAAAGAAGATACTGGTGTTCATTAAAAGAGGGATTGTGGCAAGAGTAATACTTCCAGTTTATAAATCACTGGTTTGGCTGCATCTTGAGTATGCAGTGCAGTTTTGGTCGCCAACTCTCAGGAAAGACGTCCTCGAGCTGGAGAGAGTTCAGAGAAGGGCGACAAAACTAATTATAAGGATAGAAGGCTTGAGTTACGAAGACTGCCTTCAAAACTTAAACTTATTCACCTTAGAAAAGAGGCGATTAAGAGAGGACCTTATTGCAGTCTTTAAAATCATCAATGGGGGCCACAATATTCGGAACAAACTGTTCAAACCGAAAACTATATTGAGAACCTGGGGACACAACATGAGGTTAAAAGGGGTTCAATCTTAGAATTCGTAGGGTTTTTTTTTTTTTACTGTGGCAGTAGTGAAATTGTGGAATACCCTTCCACAAGCAGTGGTATCGGCTGATAATGTTGATAAATTTCAAGAAACTTCTTGATGAGTTTCTTCTTTCACTTAATTTACAAGGAAATGGGAAGTGTTAGAGCAAGATAAATAGAGACACAAGATCACATACACATACACACATAGATTAAACTGGATGGACCCTTTTCTTCAACCTTACCTACAATGTTACTATGAGACTGGGGGAAAAAGGCATCTGACACTCACCAAAGTGTCAAATGCCTTAAAGAGCTTCAGAAGTTGAAGAGCTGGAACAGAGGAGAGGTAGAAGAAATGGGCCATTGGACAGGGAAATATACTGTCTTCTATTGCAAGGGAGTGCTGGTTTAAAATCTTTGAAGACCTGGTCTCGACCTGTTTAAATCTTTAAAATATCTCTGTTTTAGGTGGACATAGCTTTAGATCATTAAAACAAACGCTTCTGCTAAAGTTGGGCATATTTATCTCACACTTCGTCTCGAATTTCTTTTTCTACCTTCAATTGTAATATGTATGAATTTGATATACATAAATGTATCTGTCCTTTTAATCTTAAGCACTTATGAGTTTAAAACAGTTACATGTATTAGATTTTATCTGTTTGTTTTATAAATGCTGCTTTGTGTGTACATATCCCAAATAGTAAAAACAGCAGAAAGTCATATAATTTAGCTCAATAATCAGATGGAAACAATTTATAGACATGCATGTAGTAATGTAAACAAAATTAGCAGAAATGTAAGGCTTTGTACTCTGGGATGTGTTTTCCAGTACTCGGTTTGTCCCTGCATTTAAATGCAGTTGACGAGCATTCAGAGCGATCGTAGTGATAGTGGTGGCCACACCATTTTCAACACTGCCACATTGGAAAATTATGTGGAGAGTGAAATACACTCATCCCCCAATAGTTGGAGCCGATGTATGACACTGCAGCTGTCGCATGTCTGCTCTATCAATCAAGAACTGAGCGATCGCAAACCGCTGATCACTCAGTTCATGATCTTCTCTCTGCAGAGAACGGTAAGTCAGTGCTCCTTGACAGGGATTTCCCCATCTCCATTCCTGCTGCGCTGACTGGAGGGACAAATGTGGGAGGGGGCAGGCACAGCTGGCTTTGCCTCTAGCTGTCAATCAGGCATTGGGATGGATCCAGTCACATTAGTAAATGTCCTCCTGTTACCCAAAGGAGAACTATAGCCAAAATAGGTTTGGTCATAGTTCTCTTAAACTGTCTTTACCACAACTCAGCTCATACAAATGTATCAGTAAACTTGCCCATCAGGAGATGTATCTCAATTGTCCACGGATATGTAGCTTTATCCGTGGACAATGGGGTTGATTGTGAGATTTGGGGATTTAAATTTTGGGGGAAGAGAAGCCCTTACTATATTGCAAATTTTGAATATCCGCTTTAGGACCTATTGATGGGTATTTAGGGTTACACTGATTGACGATTTTTATTTCATGCTATCCAGTTTTTCTGTAATGGGTATACCGTAGATGCTCTTCATTTGGTATGGAAATATGTGGGCATATGTGCACATAAAAAATGCGGCATTCTAGTATAGACTCTATATGCATTCACAGTGTCTGTAATAGAGGTCTCTGTAGCAGTTGGAAATAAATGTTGTCCATTGTTCAATGTAAAGTAGTATTAAAGGCAGGGCATTTTTTACCTTTATACATTCTCTGCATTGAGGTAAAAAATGCCCACTACCTTTCTGTGTCGCACATCCCCCCCACACTTACCTGTCATCGCCTCTTTTCAGCAACGCCAATCCCCGAAGCGATCCTCCGTTCTGAACTTCCTGGTTGCGGGGAAGGAGATATAGGGCAAAGGAGCCATAGACTCCTTCTGCCGTCAATCAACCTGTTGGGCGGAGAGGAGGGGCTTGACCTGCCTCAGTGCTGTGTGCGTCTATGGACGCACACAGCTATTGAGGTCACGGCCAGGAACAAGCACGCATGGGTGCCTCCACAGCAGCCACTTAGCTGATGTAGGCATTCGTGACCTGATGCAGGGAGCCACGGTGATGCAGGGACCCACTAGAAAATAAAGAATTGAAACATTTTAAAAAACAATAACAACAGAGACGCATACTATCCGTGCTTTCCTTCCATACTCAAAAAAAAGAGCAAGGTTTAATGTTACTTCAAAACTAAAAACTAACCCTAAACCTTTATAGTTTTTCCTTTATGGCATTTCCACATGGTGCAGATTTTCTACTTATGAATTTTGCCCTGTGGTTTTACAATCGGCTATTAGATGTCACCTTGACAAAGGGACCAGTAAGTTCTGCAATCTTGATGTTTCATATCTTGTTATATTTGAACTGGTCATAGACATTCGATGGAGGTTAGACATGTAGGCTTCATTCAACCACCAAAAGATTTTCTTCTAAGCAGCACTAAAAGTATCTTTTACTATCTTTATCTATTCTATCTATCTATTCTATCTATTCTATCTATCTAATATAATTTTTGTTAAAAAAAAAATTTTATGCATACACATTGAAATTGCTAGTAAAAAATGTGCATGGATACATATTTGCAAATCTGTGTTCCACTATGCATTATGTATATTTCTTACTATTATGTCATCTTGTCTGGTTTGTTCAACAGTAGTGGGGGGTGATGTAGGGGTGGTACCATGTCAGAGAAATGACATCATTCCCACACAGAAAATTCTCTGAATAAACATTAGAACTTTATTCTAGTAATAGAGCAGTTCTCTGCAGTGATGGCCTCTGGCTTTTATTGTCAAAAATCTTTAAAGATCAATACAAACACTTTAAAATTAGGTTTCAAGCTAAAGTTGACCATACGTTATGCGCATTTCGGATGGTTTTGGATGAACTGGCCAAAATTTGCACAGTGGGCGCCACTGTTGGCACCCTTTTGGCCGGCTTCCCTCGATCAGCTGATTGGAAAATCTTCGAACGAACAGAGATGACAGCCAATCAGCTGTACAATGAAGTCAGCAGGAGTTTCCTCGATCAACGATCATAAGTGTTGATGGAGGAATCTGATATATTTTATTTGTTCAGCCTGCAGGTTGAACAAACAATATATTACAGTGTATGGGCAGGTTTAGAAATGTCTGCTGTGTGTTGACTTTAGAGGGCTGGCAGGTTGGCAACATTTTGCAGCAATAGAATGTAAGACCAAAAGAGCTAAGTTGTAAAGAGGCTCTGATGTGAATTTTAAAGGTGATTTTCTCCACGGTGCCTGTCGCTGCAAAGGTAAATTAGATCCAGCTGCCCATAGACTAACATTGAGCTTCCTACCAGGTCCGCCTGAAAATCTGATAGGTGCATTCATGTGCTGTTTTTAAATTGCAATTTCAGTGTGTGTGGAAACAAAAAAAACTTTACTTCTGCTTTAAGAATGTAGCCATGACATGTGGTCAGTGGCGTCACAGGGGGGGTGCGGCCCACACCCGGGTGACACCATTGGAGGGGTGACACTAAACTGACTCACAGTCATTTTGGTGTCACCCCCATCTGAAAAGTCGGGCGCTCGGTCATGGACCGAACGCCCGACAGTATCAGGAGAGAGGAGGGGACCCGGCGGCATACCTTATCCTCCTCTCTCTGCCGGCGTCCATCACCAGGATGGCCACCGGCAGGTATCAGAATACTGCCGCGCGTGCGCGATGACGCCTCGGCGGGGTGACACTCGGTTACCGCTCCGGGTGTCACCTAGCCTCGGGACGCCCCTGCATGTGGTGATTAGTTTTTCACCTTTTGCTGTTAATGGGTGTCACATACAATATAGTCTTATTCATAAGATTGTACTGACAAACAAAATATTTTTGAGTGTTGGCTACAATGGTAGAAAACAGTGTTTCATGTAATATAAAGCCACTGACAGCTGCAAGGGGGACCTCTGTTAGACACTGTATATGTAATTAATTTATATTCAGCCAACATTGTCCTCTGAGGAATAGATTTGTTAGCTGTTTTAAATTCCTCTGAACTTTACTTGAACTGTCTGTGTATTCCAGCATGTTCTCTTTCCTAGAGGGTGGGTTAGCTTTTCCTGGTGTGTTTTATAAATTAATAAGGTTAATGCTACTACCATGTTCTGGGATAAGAGACTCAGACACGCTTATATTTAGCTGTGTGTATAGGCAGACAC